>NW_022994301.1:0-69152 GCF_012275295.1 Melopsittacus undulatus | reverse complement strand
AAAAATGGCTTAAAACTGGAAAAGAACTTTGTTAGACAAGGCTAGAAATAGCTAAAAATGACTTCAAATGAGTTAGAAGTGAGTAAAAATAGGTTAGCAATGGTCAAAAATAGCTCAACATGGGTGAGAAATGGGCAAAAGCAGTTTAGAAAAGGAAAAAAAAAAAGGCTGAAAATTGGTTGTAAAGTGACAAAATCGTTTAGAGAAGGGAAAAAATGGCTAAAACGCGTTGAAAGTGGGCAAAAATGGTTTAGAAAGAGGAAAAAATGGCTTTATGAGGGATAGAGAGGTGCAAAACTGGGTTAGAGATGGACACAATTGGTTAAAAAAGGGTTAGGGAGGTGCAAAACTGCGTTAGAAATGGACACAAATGGTTTAAAAGGGTTAGAGAGGTGCAAAACGGGTAGAAATGGCCAGAAATGGCTTAAAACTGGAAAAGTACTTTGTTAGACAAGGCTAGAAATAGCTAAAAATGACTTCAAATGAGTTAGAAGTGAGTAAAAATAGGTTAGCAATGGTCAAAAATAGCTCAACATGGGTGAGAAATGGGCAAAAGCAGTTTAGAAAAGGAAAAAAAAGGCTGAAAATTGGTTATAAAGTGACAAAATCGTTTAGAGAAGGAAAAAAATGGCTAAAACGCATTGAAAGTGGGCAAAAATGGTTTAGAAAGAGGAAAAAATGGCTTTATGAGGGATAGAGAGGTGCAAAACTGGGTTAGAAATGGACACAATTGGTTAAAAAGGGTTAGGGAGGTGCAAAACTGGGTTAGAAATGGACACAAATGGTTAAAAAGGGTTAGAGAGGTGCAAAACGGGTAGAAATGGCCAAAGATCGGTTAAGAAGGGGTAGAGAAGCCTAAAAATGGGTTAGAGAAGGTTAAAACTGGGCCCAGATTTATTAGAGATGTGCAAAACCAAGTTAGAAAAGGAAAACTATGGCTTGAAACGGGTTGCAATTGGGATAAAATGGATTAGAAATAGCCAAACTTGGTTTGAAGATTTTTAGAGAAGAGCAAAATTGGGTTAGAAACGACCAAAACCGGCTTAACAATGATGAGAGAAGTGCAAAACCGTGTTAGAAATGGCCAAAAATGGCTTAAAACTGGAAAAGAACTTTGTTAGACAAGGCTAGAAATAGCTAAAAATGACTTCAAATGAGTTAGAAGTGAATAAAAATAGGTTAGCAATGGTCAAAAATAGCTCAACATGGGTGAGAAATGGGCAAAAGCAGTTTAGAAAAGGAAAAAAAAAGGCTGAAAATTGGTTATAAAGTGACAAAATCGTTTAGAGAAGGGAAAAAATGGCTAAAACACGTTGAAAGTGGGCAAAAATGGTTTAGAAAGAGGAAAAAATGGCTTTATGAGGGATAGAGAGGTGCAAAACTGGGTTAGAGATGGACACAATTGGTTAAAAAGGGTTAGGGAGGTGCAAAACTGCGTTAGAAATGGACACAAATGGTTTAAAAGGGTTAGAGAGGTGCAAAACGGGTAGAAATGGCCAGAAATGGCTTAAAACTGGAAAAGTACTTTGTTAGACAAGGCTAGAAATAGCTAAAAATGACTTCAAATGAGTTAGAAGTGAGTAAAAATAGGTTAGCAATGGTCAAAAATAGCTCAACATGGGTGAGAAATGGGCAAAAGCAGTTTAGAAAAGGAAAAAAAAGGCTGAAAATTGGTTATAAAGTGACAAAATCGTTTAGAGAAGGAAAAAAAATGGCTAAAACGCGTTGAAAGTGGGCAAAAATGGTTTAGAAAGAGGAAAAAAATGGCTTTATGAGGGATAGAGAGGTGCAAAACTGGGTTAGAAATGGACACAATTGGTTAAAAAGGGTTAGGGAGGTGCAAAACTGGGTTAGAAATGGACACAAATGGTTAAAAAGGGTTAGAGAGGTGCAAAACGGGTAGAAATGGCCAAAGATCGGTTAAGAAGGGGTAGAGAAGCCTAAAAATGGGTTAGAGAAGGTTAAAACTGGGCCCAGATTTATTAGAGATGTGCAAAACCAGGTTAGAAAAGGAAAACTATGGCTTGAAACGGGTTGCAATTGGGAAAAAATGGATTAGAAATAGCCAAACTTGGTTTGAAGATTTTTAGAGAAGAGCAAAATTGGGTTAGAAACGACCAAAACCGGCTTAACAATGATGAGAGAAGTGCAAAACCGTGTTAGAAATGGCCAAAAAATGGCTTAAAACTGGAAAAGAACTTTGTTAGACAAGGCTAGAAATAGCTAAAAATGACTTCAAATGAGTTAGAAGTGAATAAAAATAGGTTAGCAATGGTCAAAAATAGCTCAACATGGGTGAGAAATGGGCAAAAGCAGTTTAGAAAAGGAAAAAAAAAGGCTGAAAATTGGTTATAAAGTGACAAAATCGTTTAGAGAAGGAAAAAAATGGCTAAAACGCGTTGAAAGTGGGCAAAAATGGTTTAGAAAGAGGAAAAAATGGCTTTATGAGGGATAGAGAGGTGCAAAACTGGGTTAGAAATGGACACAATTGGTTAAAAAGGGTTAGGGAGGTGCAAAACTGGGTTAGAAATGGACACAAATGGTTTAAAAGGGTTAGAGAGGTGCAAAACGGGTAGAAATGGCCAGAAATGGCTTAAAACTGGAAAAGTACTTTGTTAGACAAGGCTAGAAATAGCTAAAAATGACTTCAAATGAGTTAGAAGTGAGTAAAAATAGGTTAGCAATGGTCAAAAATAGCTCAACATAGGTGAGAAATGGGCAAAAGCAGTTTAGAAAAGGAAAAAAAAAGGCTGAAAATTGGTTATAAAGTGACAAAATCGTTTAGAGAAGGAAAAAAATGGCTAAAACGCGTTGAAAGTGGGCAAAAATGGTTTAGAAAGAGGAAAAAATGGCTTTATGAGGGATAGAGAGGTGCAAAACTGGGTTAGAGATGGACACAATTGGTTAAAAAGGGTTAGGGAGGTGCAAAACTGCGTTAGAAATGGACACAAATGGTTTAAAAGGGTTAGAGAGGTGCAAAACGGGTAGAAATGGCCAGAAATGGCTTAAAACTGGAAAAGTACTTTGTTAGACAAGGCTAGAAATAGCTAAAAATGACTTCAAATGAGTTAGAAGTGAGTAAAAATAGGTTAGCAATGGTCAAAAATAGCTCAACATGGGTGAGAAATGGGCAAAAGCAGTTTAGAAAAGGAAAAAAAAAGGCTGAAAATTGGTTATAAAGTGACAAAATCGTTTAGAGAAGGAAAAAAATGGCTAAAACGCGTTGAAAGTGGGCAAAAAATGGTTTAGAAAGAGGAAAAAATGGCTTTATGAGGGATAGAGAGGTGCAAAACTGGGTTAGAAATGGACACAATTGGTTAAAAAGGGTTAGGGAGGTGCAAAACTGGGTTAGAAATGGACACAAATGGTTAAAAAGGGTTAGAGAGGTGCAAAACGGGTAGAAATGGCCAAAGATCGGTTAAGAAGGGGTAGAGAAGCCTAAAAATGGGTTAGAGAAGGTTAAAACTGGGCCCAGATTTATTAGAGATGTGCAAAACCAGGTTAGAAAAGGAAAACTATGGCTTGAAACGGGTTGCAATTGGGAAAAAATGGTTTAGAAATAGCCAAACTTGGTTTGAAGATTTTTAGAGAAGAGCAAAATTGGGTTAGAAACGACCAAAACCGGCTTAACAATGATGAGAGAAGTGCAAAACCGTGTTAGAAATGGCCAAAAATGGCTTAAAACTGGAAAAGAACTTTGTTAGACAAGGCTAGAAATAGCTAAAAATGACTTCAAATGAGTTAGAAGTGAATAAAAATAGGTTAGCAATGGTCAAAAATAGCTCAACATGGGTGAGAAATGGGCAAAAGCAGTTTAGAAAAGGAAAAAAAAGGCTGAAAATTGGTTATAAAGTGACAAAATCGTTTAGAGAAGGAAAAAATGGCTAAAACGCGTTGAAAGTGGGCAAAAATGGTTTAGAAAGAGGAAAAAATGGCTTTATGAGGGATAGAGAGGTGCAAAACTGGGTTAGAGATGGACACAATTGGTTAAAAAGTGTTAGAGAGGTGCAAAACGGGTAGAAATGTCTAAAGATCGGTTAAGAAGGGGTAGAGAAGCCTAAAAATGGGTTAGAGAAGGTTAAAACTGGGCCTAGATTTATTAGAGATGTGCAAAACCGGGTTAGAAAATGAAAACTATGGCTTGAAACGGGTTGCAATTGGGAAAAAATGGTTTAGAAATAGCCAAACTTGGTTTGAAGATTTTTAGAGAAAAGCAAAATTGGGTTAGAAACGGCCAAAAACCGGCTTAACTGTGATGAGAGAAGTGCAAAACCGTGTTAGAAATGGCCAAAAATGGCTTAAAACTGGAAAAGAACTTTGTTAGACAAGGCTAGAAATAGCTAAAAATGACTTCAAATGAGTTAGAAGTGAGTAAAAATAGGTTAGCAATGGTCAAAAATAGCTCAACATGGGTGAGAAATGGGCAAAAGCAGTTTAGAAAAGGAAAAAAAAAGGCTGAAAATTGGTTATAAAGTGACAAAATCGTTTAGAGAAGGGAAAAAATGGCTAAAACGCGTTGAAAGTGGGCAAAAATGGTTTAGAAAGAGGAAAAAAACGGCTTTATGAGGGATAGAGAGGTGCAAAACTGGGTTAGAGATGGACACAATTGGTTAAAAAGGGTTAGGGAGGTGCAAAACTGCGTTAGAAATGGACACAAATGGTTTAAAAGGGTTAGAGAGGTGCAAAACGGGTAGAAATGGCCAGAAATGGCTTAAAACTGGAAAAGTACTTTGTTAGACAAGGCTAGAAATAGCTAAAAATGACTTCAAATGAGTTAGAAGTGAGTAAAAATAGGTTAGCAATGGTCAAAAATAGCTCAACATGGGTGAGAAATGGGCAAAAGCAGTTTAGAAAAGGAAAAAAAAAGGCTGAAAATTGGTTATAAAGTGACAAAATCGTTTAGAGAAGGAAAAAAATGGCTAAAACGCGTTGAAAGTGGGCAAAAAATGGTTTAGAAAGTGGAAAAAATGGCTTTATGAGGGATAGAGAGGTGCAAAACTGGGTTAGAAATGGACACAATTGGTTAAAAAGGGTTAGGGAGGTGCAAAACTGGGTTAGAAATGGACACAAATGGTTAAAAAGGGTTAGAGAGGTGCAAAACGGGTAGAAATGGCCAAAGATCGGTTAAGAAGGGGTAGAGAAGCCTAAAAATGGGTTAGAGAAGGTTAAAACTGGGCCCAGATTTATTAGAGATGTGCAAAACCAGGTTAGAAAATGAAAACTATGGCTTGAAACGGGTTGCAATTGGGAAAAAATGGTTTAGAAATAGCCAAACTTGGTTTGAAGATTTTTAGAGAAAAGCAAAATTGGGTTAGAAACGGCCAAAACCGGCTTAACTGTGATGAGAGAAGTGCAAAACCGTGTTAGAAATGGCCAAAAATGGCTTAAAACTGGAAAAGAACTTTGTTAGACAAGGCTAGAAATAGCTAAAAATGACTTCAAATGAGTTAGAACTGAGTAAAAATAGGTTAGCAATGGTCAAAAATAGCTCAACATGGGTGAGAAATGGGCAAAAGCAGTTTAGAAAAGGAAAAAAAAAAGGCTGAAAATTGGTTATAAAGTGACAAAATCGTTTAGAGAAGGGAAAAAATGGCTAAAACGCGTTGAAAGTGGGCAAAAATGGTTTAGAAAGAGGAAAAAAACGGCTTTATGAGGGATAGAGAGGTGCAAAACTGGGTTAGAGATGGACACAATTGGTTAAAAAGGGTTAGGGAGGTGCAAAACTGCGTTAGAAATGGACACAAATGGTTTAAAAGGGTTAGAGAGGTGCAAAACGGGTAGAAATGGCCAGAAATGGCTTAAAACTGGAAAAGTACTTTGTTAGACAAGGCTAGAAATAGCTAAAAATGACTTCAAATGAGTTAGAAGTGAGTAAAAATAGGTTAGCAATGGTCAAAAATAGCTCAACATGGGTGAGAAATGGGCAAAAGCAGTTTAGAAAAGGAAAAAAAAAGGCTGAAAATTGGTTATAAAGTGACAAAATCGTTTAGAGAAGGGAAAAAAATGGCTAAAACGCGTTGAAAGTGGGCAAAAATGGTTTAGAAAGAGGAAAAAAACGGCTTTATGAGGGATAGAGAGGTGCAAAACTGGGTTAGAGATGGACACAATTGGTTAAAAAGGGTTAGGGAGGTGCAAAACTGCGTTAGAAATGGACACAAATGGTTTAAAAGGGTTAGAGAGGTGCAAAACGGGTAGAAATGGCCAGAAATGGCTTAAAACTGGAAAAGTACTTTGTTAGACAAGGCTAGAAATAGCTAAAAATGACTTCAAATGAGTTAGAAGTGAGTAAAAATAGGTTAGCAATGGTCAAAAATAGCTCAACATGGGTGAGAAATGGGCAAAAGCAGTTTAGAAAAGGAAAAAAAAAGGCTGAAAATTGGTTATAAAGTGACAAAATCGTTTAGAGAAGGAAAAAAATGGCTAAAACGCGTTGAAAGTGGGCAAAAATGGTTTAGAAAGAGGAAAAAAATGGCTTTATGAGGGATAGAGAGGTGCAAAACTGGGTTAGAAATGGACACAATTGGTTAAAAAGGGTTAGGGAGGTGCAAAACTGGGTTAGAAATGGACACAAATGGTTAAAAAGGGTTAGAGAGGTGCAAAACGGGTAGAAATGGCCAAAGATCGGTTAAGAAGGGGTAGAGAAGCCTAAAAATGGGTTAGAGAAGGTTAAAACTGGGCCCAGATTTATTAGAGATGTGCAAAACCAGGTTAGAAAAGGAAAACTATGGCTTGAAACGGGTTGCAATTGGGAAAAAATGGTTTAGAAATAGCCAAACTTGGTTTGAAGATTTTTAGAGAAGAGCAAAATTGGGTTAGAAACGACCAAAACCGGCTTAACAATGATGAGAGAAGTGCAAAACCGTGTTAGAAATGGCCAAAAATGGCTTAAAACTGGAAAAGAACTTTGTTAGACAAGGCTAGAAATAGCTAAAAATGACTTCAAATGAGTTAGAAGTGAATAAAAATAGGTTAGCAATGGTCAAAAATAGCTCAACATGGGTGAGAAATGGGCAAAAGCAGTTTAGAAAAGGAAAAAAAAAGGCTGAAAATTGGTTATAAAGTGACAAAATCGTTTAGAGAAGGAAAAAAAATGGCTAAAACGCGTTGAAAGTGGGCAAAAATGGTTTAGAAAGAGGAAAAAATGGCTTTATGAGGGATAGAGAGGTGCAAAACTGGGTTAGAGATGGACACAATTGGTTAAAAAGTGTTAGAGAGGTGCAAAACGGGTAGAAATGTCTAAAGATCGGTTAAGAAGGGGTAGAGAAGCCTAAAAATGGGTTAGAGAAGGTTAAAACTGGGCCTAGATTTATTAGAGATGTGCAAAACCGGGTTAGAAAATGAAAACTATGGCTTGAAACGGGTTGCAATTGGGAAAAAATGGATTAGAAATAGCCAAACTTGGTTTGAAGATTTTTAGAGAAAAGCAAAATTGGGTTAGAAACGGCCAAAACCGGCTTAACTGTGATGAGAGAAGTGCAAAACCGTCTTAGAAATGGCCAAAAATGGCTTAAAACTGGAAAAGAACTTTGTTAGACAAGGCTAGAAATAGCTAAAAATGACTTCAAATGAGTTAGAAGTGAGTAAAAATAGGTTAGCAATGGTCAAAAATAGCTCAACATGGGTGAGAAATGGGCAAAAGCAGTTTAGAAAAGGAAAAAAAAGGCTGAAAATTGGTTATAAAGTGACAAAATCGTTTAGAGAAGGGAAAAAATGGCTAAAACGCGTTGAAAGTGGGCAAAAATGGTTTAGAAAGAGGAAAAAACGGCTTTATGAGGGATAGAGAGGTGCAAAACTGGGTTAGAGATGGACACAATTGGTTAAAAAGGGTTAGGGAGGTGCAAAACTGCGTTAGAAATGGACACAAATGGTTTAAAAGGGTTAGAGAGGTGCAAAACGGGTAGAAATGGCCAGAAATGGCTTAAAACTGGAAAAGTACTTTGTTAGACAAGGCTAGAAATAGCTAAAAATGACTTCAAATGAGTTAGAAGTGAGTAAAAATAGGTTAGCAATGGTCAAAAATAGCTCAACATGGGTGAGAAATGGGCAAAAGCAGTTTAGAAAAGGAAAAAAAAGGCTGAAAATTGGTTATAAAGTGACAAAATCGTTTAGAGAAGGAAAAAAAATGGCTAAAACGCGTTGAAAGTGGGCAAAAATGGTTTAGAAAGAGGAAAAAAATGGCTTTATGAGGGATAGAGAGGTGCAAAACTGGGTTAGACATGGACACAATTGGTTAAAAAGGGTTAGGGAGGTGCAAAACTGGGTTAGAAATGGACACAAATGGTTAAAAAGGGTTAGAGAGGTGCAAAACGGGTAGAAATGGCCAAAGATCGGTTAAGAAGGGGTAGAGAAGCCTAAAAATGGGTTAGAGAAGGTTAAAACTGGGCCCAGATTTATTAGAGATGTGCAAAACCAGGTTAGAAAAGGAAAACTATGGCTTGAAACGGGTTGCAATTGGGAAAAAATGGATTAGAAATAGCCAAACTTGGTTTGAAGATTTTTAGAGAAGAGCAAAATTGGGTTAGAAACGACCAAAACCGGCTTAACAATGATGAGAGAAGTGCAAAACCGTGTTAGAAATGGCCAAAAATGGCTTAAAACTGGAAAAGAACTTTGTTAGACAAGGCTAGAAATAGCTAAAAATGACTTCAAATGAGTTAGAAGTGAATAAAAATAGGTTAGCAATGGTCAAAAATAGCTCAACATGGGTGAGAAATGGGCAAAAGCAGTTTAGAAAAGGAAAAAAAAAGGCTGAAAATTGGTTATAAAGTGACAAAATCGTTTAGAGAAGGAAAAAAATGGCTAAAACGCGTTGAAAGTGGGCAAAAATGGTTTAGAAAGAGGAAAAAAATGGCTTTATGAGGGATAGAGAGGTGCAAAACTGGGTTAGAGATGGACACAATTGGTTAAAAAGTGTTAGAGAGGTGCAAAACGGGTAGAAATGGCCAAAGATCGGTTAAGAAGGGGTAGAGAAGCCTAAAAATGGGTTAGAGAAGGTTAAAACTGGGCCCAGATTTATTAGAGATGTGCAAAACCGGGTTAGAAAATGAAAACTATGGCTTGAAACGGGTTGCAATTGGGAAAAAATGGTTTAGAAATAGCCAAACTTGGTTTGAAGATTTTTAGAGAAAAGCAAAATTGGGTTAGAAACGGCCAAAACCGGCTTAACTGTGATGAGAGAAGTGCAAAACCGTGTTAGAAATGGCCAAAAATGGCTTAAAACTGGAAAAGAACTTTGTTAGACAAGGCTAGAAATAGCTAAAAATGACTTCAAATGAGTTAGAAGTGAGTAAAAATAGGTTAGCAATGGTCAAAAATAGCTCAACATGGGTGAGAAATGGGCAAAAGCAGTTTAGAAAAGGAAAAAAAAGGCTGAAAATTGGTTATAAAGTGACAAAATCGTTTAGAGAAGGGAAAAAATGGCTAAAACGCGTTGAAAGTGGGCAAAAATGGTTTAGAAAGAGGAAAAAAAACGGCTTTATGAGGGATAGAGAGGTGCAAAACTGGGTTAGAGATGGACACAATTGGTTAAAAAGGGTTAGGGAGGTGCAAAACTGCGTTAGAAATGGACACAAATGGTTTAAAAGGGTTAGAGAGGTGCAAAACGGGTAGAAATGGCCAGAAATGGCTTAAAACTGGAAAAGTACTTTGTTAGACAAGGCTAGAAATAGCTAAAAATGACTTCAAATGAGTTAGAAGTGAGTAAAAATAGGTTAGCAATGGTCAAAAATAGCTCAACATGGGTGAGAAATGGGCAAAAGCAGTTTAGAAAAGGAAAAAAAAGGCTGAAAATTGGTTATAAAGTGACAAAATCGTTTAGAGAAGGAAAAAAAATGGCTAAAACGCGTTGAAAGTGGGCAAAAATGGTTTAGAAAGTGGAAAAAATGGCTTTATGAGGGATAGAGAGGTGCAAAACTGGGTTAGAAATGGACACAATTGGTTAAAAAGGGTTAGGGAGGTGCAAAACTGGGTTAGAAATGGACACAAATGGTTAAAAAGGGTTAGAGAGGTGCAAAACGGGTAGAAATGGCCAAAGATCGGTTAAGAAGGGGTAGAGAAGCCTAAAAATGGGTTAGAGAAGGTTAAAACTGGGCCCAGATTTATTAGAGATGTGCAAAACCAGGTTAGAAAATGAAAACTATGGCTTGAAACGGGTTGCAATTGGGAAAAAATGGTTTAGAAATAGCCAAACTTGGTTTGAAGATTTTTAGAGAAAAGCAAAATTGGGTTAGAAACGGCCAAAACCGGCTTAACTGTGATGAGAGAAGTGCAAAACCGTGTTAGAAATGGCCAAAAATGGCTTAAAACTGGAAAAGAACTTTGTTAGACAAGGCTAGAAATAGCTAAAAATGACTTCAAATGAGTTAGAAGTGAGTAAAAATAGGTTAGCACTGGTCAAAAATAGCTCAACATGGGTGAGAAATGGGCAAAAGCAGTTTAGAAAAGGAAAAAAAAAGGCTGAAAATTGGTTATAAAGTGACAAAATCGTTTAGAGAAGGGAAAAAATGGCTAAAACGCGTTGAAAGTGGGCAAAAATGGTTTAGAAAGAGGAAAAAAACGGCTTTATGAGGGATAGAGAGGTGCAAAACTGGGTTAGAGATGGACACAATTGGTTAAAAAGGGTTAGGGAGGTGCAAAACTGCGTTAGAAATGGACACAAATGGTTTAAAAGGGTTAGAGAGGTGCAAAACGGGTAGAAATGGCCAGAAATGGCTTAAAACTGGAAAAGTACTTTGTTAGACAAGGCTAGAAATAGCTAAAAATGACTTCAAATGAGTTAGAAGTGAGTAAAAATAGGTTAGCAATGGTCAAAAATAGCTCAACATGGGTGAGAAATGGGCAAAAGCAGTTTAGAAAAGGAAAAAAAAAGGCTGAAAATTGGTTATAAAGTGACAAAATCGTTTAGAGAAGGGAAAAAATGGCTAAAACGCGTTGAAAGTGGGCAAAAATGGTTTAGAAAGAGGAAAAAAACGGCTTTATGAGGGATAGAGAGGTGCAAAACTGGGTTAGAGATGGACACAATTGGTTAAAAAGGGTTAGGGAGGTGCAAAACTGCGTTAGAAATGGACACAAATGGTTTAAAAGGGTTAGAGAGGTGCAAAACGGGTAGAAATGGCCAGAAATGGCTTAAAACTGGAAAAGTACTTTGTTAGACAAGGCTAGAAATAGCTAAAAATGACTTCAAATGAGTTAGAAGTGAGTAAAAATAGGTTAGCAATGGTCAAAAATAGCTCAACATGGGTGAGAAATGGGCAAAAGCAGTTTAGAAAAGGAAAAAAAAAGGCTGAAAATTGGTTATAAAGTGACAAAATCGTTTAGAGAAGGAAAAAAATGGCTAAAACGCGTTGAAAGTGGGCAAAAATGGTTTAGAAAGAGGAAAAAAATGGCTTTATGAGGGATAGAGAGGTGCAAAACTGGGTTAGAAATGGACACAATTGGTTAAAAAGGGTTAGGGAGGTGCAAAACTGGGTTAGAAATGGACACAAATGGTTAAAAAGGGTTAGAGAGGTGCAAAACGGGTAGAAATGGCCAAAGATCGGTTAAGAAGGGGTAGAGAAGCCTAAAAATGGGTTAGAGAAGGTTAAAACTGGGCCCAGATTTATTAGAGATGTGCAAAACCAGGTTAGAAAAGGAAAACTATGGCTTGAAACGGGTTGCAATTGGGAAAAAATGGTTTAGAAATAGCCAAACTTGGTTTGAAGATTTTTAGAGAAGAGCAAAATTGGGTTAGAAACGACCAAAACCGGCTTAACAATGATGAGAGAAGTGCAAAACCGTGTTAGAAATGGCCAAAAATGGCTTAAAACTGGAAAAGAACTTTGTTAGACAAGGCTAGAAATAGCTAAAAATGACTTCAAATGAGTTAGAAGTGAATAAAAATAGGTTAGCAATGGTCAAAAATAGCTCAACATGGGTGAGAAATGGGCAAAAGCAGTTTAGAAAAGGAAAAAAAAGGCTGAAAATTGGTTATAAAGTGACAAAATCGTTTAGAGAAGGAAAAAAATGGCTAAAACGCGTTGAAAGTGGGCAAAAATGGTTTAGAAAGAGGAAAAAAATGGCTTTATGAGGGATAGAGAGGTGCAAAACTGGGTTAGAGATGGACACAATTGGTTAAAAAGTGTTAGAGAGGTGCAAAACGGGTAGAAATGTCTAAAGATCGGTTAAGAAGGGGTAGAGAAGCCTAAAAATGGGTTAGAGAAGGTTAAAACTGGGCCCAGATTTATTAGAGATGTGCAAAACCGGGTTAGAAAATGAAAACTATGGCTTGAAACGGGTTGCAATTGGGAAAAAATGGATTAGAAATAGCCAAACTTGGTTTGAAGATTTTTAGAGAAAAGCAAAATTGGGTTAGAAACGGCCAAAACCGGCTTAACTGTGATGAGAGAAGTGCAAAACCGTGTTAGAAATGGCCAAAAATGGCTTAAAACTGGAAAAGAACTTTGTTAGACAAGGCTAGAAATAGCTAAAAATGACTTCAAATGAGTTAGAAGTGAGTAAAAATAGGTTAGCAATGGTCAAAAATAGCTCAACATGGGTGAGAAATGGGCAAAAGCAGTTTAGAAAAGGAAAAAAAAGGCTGAAAATTGGTTATAAAGTGACAAAATCGTTTAGAGAAGGGAAAAAAATGGCTAAAACGCGTTGAAAGTGGGCAAAAATGGTTTAGAAAGAGGAAAAAACGGCTTTATGAGGGATAGAGAGGTGCAAAACTGGGTTAGAGATGGACACAATTGGTTAAAAAGGGTTAGGGAGGTGCAAAACTGCGTTAGAAATGGACACAAATGGTTTAAAAGGGTTAGAGAGGTGCAAAACGGGTAGAAATGGCCAGAAATGGCTTAAAACTGGAAAAGTACTTTGTTAGACAAGGCTAGAAATAGCTAAAAATGACTTCAAATGAGTTAGAAGTGAGTAAAAATAGGTTAGCAATGGTCAAAAATAGCTCAACATGGGTGAGAAATGGGCAAAAGCAGTTTAGAAAAGGAAAAAAAAAGGCTGACAATTGGTTATAAAGTGACAAAATCGTTTAGAGAAGGAAAAAAATGGCTAAAACGCGTTGAAAGTGGGCAAAAATGGTTTAGAAAGAGGAAAAAATGGCTTTATGAGGGATAGAGAGGTGCAAAACTGGGTTAGAAATGGACACAATTGGTTAAAAAGGGTTAGGGAGGTGCAAAACTGGGTTAGAAATGGACACAAATGGTTAAAAAGGGTTAGAGAGGTGCAAAACGGGTAGAAATGGCCAAAGATCGGTTAAGAAGGGGTAGAGAAGCCTAAAAATGGGTTAGAGAAGGTTAAAACTGGGCCCAGATTTATTAGAGATGTGCAAAACCAGGTTAGAAAAGGAAAACTATGGCTTGAAACGGGTTGCAATTGGGAAAAAATGGATTAGAAATAGCCAAACTTGGTTTGAAGATTTTTAGAGAAGAGCAAAATTGGGTTAGAAACGACCAAAACCGGCTTAACAATGATGAGAGAAGTGCAAAACCGTGTTAGAAATGGCCAAAAATGGCTTAAAACTGGAAAAGAACTTTGTTAGACAAGGCTAGAAATAGCTAAAAATGACTTCAAATGAGTTAGAAGTGAATAAAAATAGGTTAGCAATGGTCAAAAATAGCTCAACATGGGTGAGAAATGGGCAAAAGCAGTTTAGAAAAGGAAAAAAAAAGGCTGAAAATTGGTTATAAAGTGACAAAATCGTTTAGAGAAGGAAAAAAAATGGCTAAAACGCGTTGAAAGTGGGCAAAAATGGTTTAGAAAGAGGAAAAAATGGCTTTATGAGGGATAGAGAGGTGCAAAACTGGGTTAGAGATGGACACAATTGGTTAAAAAGTGTTAGAGAGGTGCAAAACGGGTAGAAATGTCTAAAGATCGGTTAAGAAGGGGTAGAGAAGCCTAAAAATGGGTTAGAGAAGGTTAAAACTGGGCCTAGATTTATTAGAGATGTGCAAAACCGGGTTAGAAAATGAAAACTATGGCTTGAAACGGGTTGCAATTGGGAAAAAATGGTTTAGAAATAGCCAAACTTGGTTTGAAGATTTTTAGAGAAAAGCAAAATTGGGTTAGAAACGGCCAAAACCGGCTTAACTGTGATGAGAGAAGTGCAAAACCGTGTTAGAAATGGCCAAAAATGGCTTAAAACTGGAAAAGAACTTTGTTAGACAAGGCTAGAAATAGCTAAAAATGACTTCAAATGAGTTAGAAGTGAGTAAAAATAGGTTAGCAATGGTCAAAAATAGCTCAACATGGGTGAGAAATGGGCAAAAGCAGTTTAGAAAAGGAAAAAAAAAAGGCTGAAAATTGGTTATAAAGTGACAAAATCGTTTAGAGAAGGGAAAAAAATGGCTAAAACGCGTTGAAAGTGGGCAAAAATGGTTTAGAAAGAGGAAAAAAACGGCTTTATGAGGGATAGAGAGGTGCAAAACTGGGTTAGAGATGGACACAATTGGTTAAAAAGGGTTAGGGAGGTGCAAAACTGCGTTAGAAATGGACACAAATGGTTTAAAAGGGTTAGAGAGGTGCAAAACGGGTAGAAATGGCCAGAAATGGCTTAAAACTGGAAAAGTACTTTGTTAGACAAGGCTAGAAATAGCTAAAAATGACTTCAAATGAGTTAGAAGTGAGTAAAAATAGGTTAGCAATGGTCAAAAATAGCTCAACATGGGTGAGAAATGGGCAAAAGCAGTTTAGAAAAGGAAAAAAAAAGGCTGAAAATTGGTTATAAAGTGACAAAATCGTTTAGAGAAGGAAAAAAAATGGCTAAAACGCGTTGAAAGTGGGCAAAAATGGTTTAGAAAGTGGAAAAAATGGCTTTATGAGGGATAGAGAGGTGCAAAACTGGGTTAGAAATGGACACAATTGGTTAAAAAGGGTTAGGGAGGTGCAAAACTGGGTTAGAAATGGACACAAATGGTTAAAAAGGGTTAGAGAGGTGCAAAACGGGTAGAAATGGCCAAATATCGGTTAAGAAGGGGTAGAGAAGCCTAAAAATGGGTTAGAGAAGGTTAAAACTGGGCCCAGATTTATTAGAGATGTGCAAAACCAGGTTAGAAAATGAAAACTATGGCTTGAAACGGGTTGCAATTGGGAAAAAATGGTTTAGAAATAGCCAAACTTGGTTTGAAGATTTTTAGAGAAAAGCAAAATTGGGTTAGAAACGGCCAAAACCGGCTTAACTGTGATGAGAGAAGTGCAAAACCGTGTTAGAAATGGCCAAAAATGGCTTAAAACTGGAAAAGAACTTTGTTAGACAAGGCTAGAAATAGCTAAAAATGACTTCAAATGAGTTAGAAGTGAGTAAAAATAGGTTAGCAATGGTCAAAAATAGCTCAACATGGGTGAGAAATGGGCAAAAGCAGTTTAGAAAAGGAAAAAAAAGGCTGAAAATTGGTTATAAAGTGACAAAATCGTTTAGAGAAGGGAAAAAATGGCTAAAACGCGTTGAAAGTGGGCAAAAATGGTTTAGAAAGAGGAAAAAATGGCTTTATGAGGGATAGAGAGGTGCAAAACTGGGTTAGAGATGGACACAATTGGTTAAAAAGGGTTAGGGAGGTGCAAAACTGCGTTAGAAATGGACACAAATGGTTTAAAAGGGTTAGAGAGGTGCAAAACGGGTAGAAATGGCCAGAAATGGCTTAAAACTGTAAAAGTACTTTGTTAGACAAGGCTAGAAATAGCTAAAAATGACTTCAAATGAGTTAGAAGTGAGTAAAAATAGGTTAGCAATGGTCAAAAATAGCTCAACATGGGTGAGAAATGGGCAAAAGCAGTTTAGAAAAGGAAAAAAAAGGCTGAAAATTGGTTATAAAGTGACAAAATCGTTTAGAGAAGGAAAAAAATGGCTAAAACGCGTTGAAAGTGGGCAAAAATGGTTTAGAAAGTGGAAAAAAATGGCTTTATGAGGGATAGAGAGGTGCAAAACTGGGTTAGAAATGGACACAATTGGTTAAAAAGGGTTAGGGAGGTGCAAAACTGGGTTAGAAATGGACACAAATGGTTAAAAAGGGTTAGAGAGGTGCAAAACGGGTAGAAATGGCCAAAGATCGGTTAAGAAGGGGTAGAGAAGCCTAAAAATGGGTTAGAGAAGGTTAAAACTGGGCCCAGATTTATTAGAGATGTGCAAAACCAGGTTAGAAAATGAAAACTATGGCTTGAAACGGGTTGCAATTGGGAAAAAATGGTTTAGAAATAGCCAAACTTGGTTTGAAGATTTTTAGAGAAAAGCAAAATTGGGTTAGAAACGGCCAAAACCGGCTTAACTGTGATGAGAGAAGTGCAAAACCGTGTTAGAAATGGCCAAAAATGGCTTAAAACTGGAAAAGAACTTTGTTAGACAAGGCTAGAAATAGCTAAAAATGACTTCAAATGAGTTAGAAGTGAGTAAAAATAGGTTAGCAATGGTCAAAAATAGCTCAACATGGGTGAGAAATGGGCAAAAGCAGTTTAGAAAAGGAAAAAAAAAGGCTGAAAATTGGTTATAAAGTGACAAAATCGTTTAGAGAAGGGAAAAAAATGGCTAAAACGCGTTGAAAGTGGGCAAAAATGGTTTAGAAAGAGGAAAAAATGGCTTTATGAGGGATAGAGAGGTGCAAAACTGGGTTAGAGATGGACACAATTGGTTAAAAAGGGTTAGGGAGGTGCAAAACTGGGTTAGAAATGGACACAAATGGTTTAAAAGGGTTAGAGAGGTGCAAAACGGGTAGAAATGGCCAGAAATGGCTTAAAACTGTAAAAGTACTTTGTTAGACAAGGCTAGAAATAGCTAAAAATGACTTCAAATGAGTTAGAAGTGAGTAAAAATAGGTTAGCAATGGTCAAAAATAGCTCAACATGGGTGAGAAATGGGCAAAAGCAGTTTAGAAAAGGAAAAAAAAAGGCTGAAAATTGGTTATAAAGTGACAAAATCGTTTAGAGAAGGAAAAAAAATGGCTAAAACGCGTTGAAAGTGGGCAAAAATGGTTTAGAAAGTGGAAAAAATGGCTTTATGAGGGATAGAGAGGTGCAAAACTGGGTTAGAAATGGACACAATTGGTTAAAAAGGGTTAGGGAGGTGCAAAACTGGGTTAGAAATGGACACAAATGGTTAAAAAGGGTTAGAGAGGTGCAAAACGGGTAGAAATGGCCAAAGATCGGTTAAGAAGGGGTAGAGAAGCCTAAAAATGGGTTAGAGAAGGTTAAAACTGGGCCCAGATTTATTAGAGATGTGCAAAACCAGGTTAGAAAAGGAAAACTATGGCTTGAAACGGGTTGCAATTGGGAAAAAATGGTTTAGAAATAGCCAAACTTGGTTTGAAGATTTTTAGAGAAGAGCAAAATTGGGTTAGAAACGACCAAAACCGGCTTAACAATCATGAGAGAAGTGCAAAACCGTGTTAGAAATGGCCAAAAATGGCTTAAAACTGGAAAAGAACTTTGTTAGACAAGGCTAGAAATAGATAAAAATGACTTCAAATGAGTTAGAAGTGAGTAAAAATAGGTTAGCAATGGTCAAAAATAGCTCAACATGGGTGAGAAATGGGCAAAAGCAGTTTAGAAAAGGAAAAAAAAAGGCTGAAAATTGGTTATAAAGTGACAAAATCGTTTAGAGAAGGGAAAAAATGGCTAAAACGCGTTGAAAGTGGGCAAAAATGGTTTAGAAAGAGGAAAAAATGGCTTTATGAGGGATAGAGAGGTGCAAAACTGGGTTAGAGATGGACACAATTGGTTAAAAAGTGTTAGAGAGGTGCAAAACGGGTAGAAATGTCTAAAGATCGGTTAAGAAGGGGTAGAGAAGCCTAAAAATGGGTTAGAGAAGGTTAAAACTGGGCCTAGATTTATTAGAGATGTGCAAAACCGGGTTAGAAAATGAAAACTATGGCTTGAAACGGGTTGCAATTGGGAAAAAATGGTTTAGAAATAGCCAAACTTGGTTTGAAGATTTTTAGAGAAAAGCAAAATTGGGTTAGAAACGGCCAAAACCGGCTTAACTGTGATGAGAGAAGTGCAAAACCGTGTTAGAAATGGCCAAAAATGGCTTAAAACTGGAAAAGAACTTTGTTAGACAAGGCTAGAAATAGCTAAAAATGACTTCAAATGAGTTAGAAGTGAGTAAAAATAGGTTAGCAATGGTCAAAAATAGCTCAACATGGGTGAGAAATGGGCAAAAGCAGTTTAGAAAAGGAAAAAAAAAGGCTGAAAATTGGTTATAAAGTGACAAAATCGTTTAGAGAAGGGAAAAAAATGGCTAAAACGCGTTGAAAGTGGGCAAAAATGGTTTAGAAAGAGGAAAAAAACGGCTTTATGAGGGATAGAGAGGTGCAAAACTGGGTTAGAGATGGACACAATTGGTTAAAAAGGGTTAGGGAGGTGCAAAACTGCGTTAGAAATGGACACAAATGGTTTAAAAGGGTTAGAGAGGTGCAAAACGGGTAGAAATGGCCAGAAATGGCTTAAAACTGGAAAAGTACTTTGTTAGACAAGGCTAGAAATAGCTAAAAATGACTTCAAATGAGTTAGAAGTGAGTAAAAATAGGTTAGCAATGGTCAAAAATAGCTCAACATGGGTGAGAAATGGGCAAAAGCAGTTTAGAAAAGGAAAAAAAAAAGGCTGAAAATTGGTTATAAAGTGACAAAATCGTTTAGAGAAGGAAAAAAAATGGCTAAAACGCGTTGAAAGTGGGCAAAAATGGTTTAGAAAGTGGAAAAAAATGGCTTTATGAGGGATAGAGAGGTGCAAAACTGGGTTAGAAATGGACACAATTGGTTAAAAAGGGTTAGGGAGGTGCAAAACTGGGTTAGAAATGGACACAAATGGTTAAAAAGGGTTAGAGAGGTGCAAAACGGGTAGAAATGGCCAAAGATCGGTTAAGAAGGGGTAGAGAAGCCTAAAAATGGGTTAGAGAAGGTTAAAACTGGGCCTAGATTTATTAGAGATGTGCAAAACCAGGTTAGAAAATGAAAACTATGGCTTGAAACGGGTTGCAATTGGGAAAAAATGGTTTAGAAATAGCCAAACTTGGTTTGAAGATTTTTAGAGAAAAGCAAAATTGGGTTAGAAACGGCCAAAACCGGCTTAACTGTGATGAGAGAAGTGCAAAACCGTGTTAGAAATGGCCAAAAATGGCTTAAAACTGGAAAAGAACTTTGTTAGACAAGGCTAGAAATAGCTAAAAATGACTTCAAATGAGTTAGAAGTGAGTAAAAATAGGTTAGCAATGGTCAAAAATAGCTCAACATGGGTGAGAAATGGGCAAAAGCAGTTTAGAAAAGGAAAAAAAAGGCTGAAAATTGGTTATAAAGTGACAAAATCGTTTAGAGAAGGGAAAAAAATGGCTAAAACGCGTTGAAAGTGGGCAAAAAATGGTTTAGAAAGAGGAAAAAATGGCTTTATGAGGGATAGAGAGGTGCAAAACTGGGTTAGAGATGGACACAATTGGTTAAAAAGGGTTAGGGAGGTGCAAAACTGCGTTAGAAATGGACACATATGGTTAAAAAGTGTTAGAGAGGTGCAAAACGGGTAGAAATGTCTAAAGATCGGTTAAGAAGGGGTAGAGAAGCCTAAAAATGGGTTAGAGAAGGTTAAAACTGGGCCTAGATTTATTAGAGATGTGCAAAACCAGGTTAGAAAAGGAAAACTATGGCTTGAAACGGGTTGCAATTGGGAAAAAATGGATTAGAAATAGCCAAACTTGGTTTGAAGATTTTTAGAGAAGAGCAAAATTGGGTTAGAAACGACCAAAACCGGCTTAACAATGATGAGAGAAGTGCAAAACCGTGTTAGAAATGGCCAAAAATGGCTTAAAACTGGAAAAGAACTTTGTTAGACAAGGCTAGAAATAGCTAAAAATGACTTCAAATGAGTTAGAAGTGAGTAAAAATAGGTTAGCAATGGTCAAAAATAGCTCAACATGGGTGAGAAATGGGCAAAAGCAGTTTAGAAAAGGAAAAAAAAAAGGCTGAAAATTGGTTATAAAGTGACAAAATCGTTTAGAGAAGGGAAAAAAATGGCTAAAACGCGTTGAAAGTGGGCAAAAATGGTTTAGAAAGAGGAAAAAATGGCTTTATGAGGGATAGAGAG
Source organism: Melopsittacus undulatus (assembly GCF_012275295.1). Taxonomy (NCBI): domain Eukaryota; kingdom Metazoa; phylum Chordata; class Aves; order Psittaciformes; family Psittaculidae; genus Melopsittacus; species Melopsittacus undulatus. The sequence goes on along the minus strand of NW_022994301.1, from coordinate 49,108 downwards.
GTGCAAAACTGGGTTAGAGATGGACACAATTGGTTAAAAAGGGTTAGGGAGGTGCAAAACTGCGTTAGAAATGGACACAAATGGTTTAAAAGGGTTAGAGAGGTGCAAAACGGGTAGAAATGGCCAGAAATGGCTTAAAACTGGAAAAGTACTTTGTTAGACAAGGCTAGAAATAGCTAAAAATGACTTCAAATGAGTTAGAAGTGAGTAAAAATAGGTTAGCAATGGTCAAAAATAGCTCAACATGGGTGAGAAATGGGCAAAAGCAGTTTAGAAAAGGAAAAAAAAAAAGGCTGAAAATTGGTTATAAAGTGACAAAATCGTTTAGAGAAGGGAAAAAATGGCTAAAACGCGTTGAAAGTGGGCAAAAATGGTTTAGAAAGAGGAAAAAATGGCTTTATGAGGGATAGAGAGGTGCAAAACTGGGTTAGAGATGGACACAATTGGTTAAAAAGGGTTAGGGAGGTGCAAAACTGCGTTAGAAATGGACACAAATGGTTTAAAAGGGTTAGAGAGGTGCAAAACGGGTAGAAATGGCCAGAAATGGCTTAAAACTGGAAAAGTACTTTGTTAGACAAGGCTAGAAATAGCTAAAAATGACTTCAAATGAGTTAGAAGTGAGTAAAAATAGGTTAGCAATGGTCAAAAATAGCTCAACATGGGTGAGAAATGGGCAAAAGCAGTTTAGAAAAGGAAAAAAAAAGGCTGAAAATTGGTTATAAAGTGACAAAATCGTTTAGAGAAGGAAAAAAAATGGCTAAAACGCGTTGAAAGTGGGCAAAAATGGTTTAGAAAGTGGAAAAAAATGGCTTTATGAGGGATAGAGAGGTGCAAAACTGGGTTAGAAATGGACACAATTGGTTAAAAAGGGTTAGGGAGGTGCAAAACTGGGTTAGAAATGGACACAAATGGTTAAAAAGGGTTAGAGAGGTGCAAAACGGGTATAAATGGCCAAAGATCGGTTAAGAAGGGGTAGAGAAGCCTAAAAATGGGTTAGAGAAGGTTAAAACTGGGCCCAGATTTATTAGAGATGTGCAAAACCAGGTTAGAAAATGAAAACTATGGCTTGAAACGGGTTGCAATTGGGAAAAAATGGTTTAGAAATAGCCAAACTTGGTTTGAAGATTTTTAGAGAAAAGCAAAATTGGGTTAGAAACGGCCAAAACCGGCTTAACTGTGATGAGAGAAGTGCAAAACCGTGTTAGAAATGGCCAAAAATGGCTTAAAACTGGAAAAGAACTTTGTTAGACAAGGCTAGAAATAGCTAAAAATGACTTCAAATGAGTTAGAAGTGAGTAAAAATAGGTTAGCAATGGTCAAAAATAGCTCAACATGGGTGAGAAATGGGCAAAAGCAGTTTAGAAAAGGAAAAAAAAAGGCTGAAAATTGGTTATAAAGTGACAAAATCGTTTAGAGAAGGGAAAAAATGGCTAAAACGCGTTGAAAGTGGGCAAAAATGGTTTAGAAAGAGGAAAAAATGGCTTTATGAGGGATAGAGAGGTGCAAAACTGGGTTAGAGATGGACACAATTGGTTAAAAAGGGTTAGGGAGGTGCAAAACTGCGTTAGAAATGGACACAAATGGTTTAAAAGGGTTAGAGAGGTGCAAAACGGGTAGAAATGGCCAGAAATGGCTTAAAACTGGAAAAGTACTTTGTTAGACAAGGCTAGAAATAGCTAAAAATGACTTCAAATGAGTTAGAAGTGAGTAAAAATAGGTTAGCAATGGTCAAAAATAGCTCAACATGGGTGAGAAATGGGCAAAAGCAGTTTAGAAAAGGAAAAAAAAAGGCTGAAAATTGGTTATAAAGTGACAAAATCGTTTAGAGAAGGAAAAAAATGGCTAAAACGCGTTGAAAGTGGGCAAAAATGGTTTAGAAAGTGGAAAAAATGGCTTTATGAGGGATAGAGAGGTGCAAAACTGGGTTAGAAATGGACACAATTGGTTTAAAAAGGGTTAGGGAGGTGCAAAACTGGGTTAGAAATGGACACAAATGGTTAAAAAGGGTTAGAGAGGTGCAAAACGGGTAGAAATGGCCAGAAATGTCTTAAAACTGGAAAAGTACTTTGTTAGACAAGGCTAGAAATAGCTAAAAATGACTTCAAATGAGTTAGAACTGAGTAAAAATATTTTAGCAATGGTCAAAAATAGCTCAACATGGGTGAGAAATGGGCAAAAGCAGTTTAGAAAAGGAAAAAAAAAAGGCTGAAAATTGGTTATAAAGTGACAAAATCGTTTAGAGAAGGAAAAAAATGGCTAAAACGCGTTGAAAGTGGGCAAAAATGGTTTAGAAAGTGGAAAAAATGGCTTTATGAGGGATAGAGAGGTGCAAAACTGGGTTAGAGATGGACACAATTGGTTAAAAAGGGTTAGGGAGGTGCAAAACTGCGTTAGAAATGGACACATATGGTTAAAAAGTGTTAGAGAGGTGCAAAACGGGTAGAAATGTCTAAAGATCGGTTAAGAAGGGGTAGAGAAGCCTAAAAATGGGTTAGAGAAGGTTAAAACTGGGCCTAGATTTATTAGAGATGTGCAAAACCGGGTTAGAAAATGAAAACTATGGCTTGAAACGGGTTGCAATTGGGAAAAAATGGTTTAGAAATAGCCAAACTTGGTTTGAAGATTTTTAGAGAAAAGCAAAATTGGGTTAGAAACGGCCAAAACCGGCTTAACTGTGATGAGAGAAGTGCAAAACCGTGTTAGAAATGGCCAAAAATGGCTTAAAACTGGAAAAGTACTTTGTTAGACAAGGCTAGAAATAGCTAAAAATGACTTCAAATGAGTTAGAAGTGAGTAAAAATAGGTTAGCAATGGTCAAAAATAGCTCAACATGGGTGAGAAATGGGCAAAAGCAGTTTAGAAAAGGAAAAAAAAGGCTGAAAATTGGTTATAAAGTGACAAAATCGTTTAGAGAAGGGAAAAAATGGCTAAAACGCGTTGAAAGTGGGCAAAAATGGTTTAGAAAGAGGAAAAAAATGGCTTTATGAGGGATAGAGAGGTGCAAAACTGGGTTAGAGATGGACACAATTGGTTAAAAAGGGTTAGGGAGGTGCAAAACTGCGTTAGAAATGGACACAAATGGTTTAAAAGGGTTAGAGAGGTGCAAAACGGGTAGAAATGGCCAGAAATGGCTTAAAACTGGAAAAGTACTTTGTTAGACAAGGCTAGAAATAGCTAAAAATGACTTCAAATGAGTTAGAAGTGAGTAAAAATAGGTTAGCAATGGTCAAAAATAGCTCAACATGGGTGAGAAATGGGCAAAAGCAGTTTAGAAAAGGAAAAAAAAAGGCTGAAAATTGGTTATAAAGTGACAAAATCGTTTAGAGAAGGGAAAAAATGGCTAAAACGCGTTGAAAGTGGGCAAAAATGGTTTAGAAAGAGGAAAAAATGGCTTTATGAGGGATAGAGAGGTGCAAAACTGGGTTAGAGATGGATACAATTGGTTAAAAAGGGTTAGGGAGGTGCAAAACTGCGTTAGAAATGGACACAAATGGTTTAAAAGGGTTAGAGAGGTGCAAAACGGGTAGAAATGGCCAGAAATGGCTTAAAACTGGAAAAGTACTTTGTTAGACAAGGCTAGAAATAGCTAAAAATGACTTCAAATGAGTTAGAAGTGAGTAAAAATAGGTTAGCAATGGTCAAAAATAGCTCAACATGGGTGAGAAATGGGCAAAAGCAGTTTAGAAAAGGAAAAAAAAAGGCTGAAAATTGGTTATAAAGTGACAAAATCGTTTAGAGAAGGAAAAAAATGGCTAAAACGCGTTGAAAGTGGGCAAAAATGGTTTAGAAAGTGGAAAAAAATGGCTTTATGAGGGATAGAGAGGTGCAAAACTGGGTTAGAAATGGACACAATTGGTTAAAAAGGGTTAGGGAGGTGCAAAACTGCGTTAGAAATGGACACAAATGGTTAAAAAGGGTTAGAGAGGTGCAAAACGGGTATAAATGGCCAAAGATCGGTTAAGAAGGGGTAGAGAAGCCTAAAAATGGGTTAGAGAAGGTTAAAACTGGGCCCAGATTTATTAGAGATGTGCAAAACCAGGTTAGAAAATGAAAACTATGGCTTGAAACGGGTTGCAATTGGGAAAAAATGGTTTAGAAATAGCCAAACTTGGTTTGAAGATTTTTAGAGAAAAGCAAAATTGGGTTAGAAACGGCCAAAACCGGCTTAACTGTGATGAGAGAAGTGCAAAACCGTGTTAGAAATGGCCAAAAATGGCTTAAAACTGGAAAAGAACTTTGTTAGACAAGGCTAGAAATAGCTAAAAATGACTTCAAATGAGTTAGAAGTGAGTAAAAATAGGTTAGCAATGGTCAAAAATAGCTCAACATGGGTGAGAAATGGGCAAAAGCAGTTTAGAAAAGGAAAAAAAAGGCTGAAAATTGGTTATAAAGTGACAAAATCTTTAAGAGAAGGAAAAAAATGGCTAAAACGCGTTGAAAGTGGGCAAAAATGGTTTAGAAAGTGGAAAAAAATGGCTTTATGAGGGATAGAGAGGTGCAAAACTGGGTTAGAAATGGACACAATTGGTTAAAAAGGGTTAGGGAGGTGCAAAACTGGGTTAGAAATGGACACAAATGGTTAAAAAGGGTTAGAGAGGTGCAAAACGGGTAGAAATGGCCAGAAATGGCTTAAAACTGGAAAAGTACTTTGTTAGACAAGGCTAGAAATAGCTAAAAATGACTTCAAATGAGTTAGAACTGAGTAAAAATATTTTAGCAATGGTCAAAAATAGCTCAACATGGGTGAGAAATGGGCAAAAGCAGTTTAGAAAAGGAAAAAAAAAGGCTGAAAATTGGTTATAAAGTGACAAAATCGTTTAGAGAAGGAAAAAAATGGCTAAAACGCGTTGAAAGTGGGCAAAAATGGTTTAGAAAGTGGAAAAAATGGCTTTATGAGGGATAGAGAGGTGCAAAACTGGGTTAGAGATGGACACAATTGGTTAAAAAGGGTTAGGGAGGTGCAAAACTGCGTTAGAAATGGACACATATGGTTAAAAAGTGTTAGAGAGGTGCAAAACGGGTAGAAATGTCTAAAGATCGGTTAAGAAGGGGTAGAGAAGCCTAAAAATGGGTTAGAGAAGGTTAAAACTGGGCCTAGATTTATTAGAGATGTGCAAAACCGGGTTAGAAAATGAAAACTATGGCTTGAAACGGGTTGCAATTGGGAAAAAATGGTTTAGAAATAGCCAAACTTGGTTTGAAGATTTTTAGAGAAAAGCAAAATTGGGTTAGAAACGGCCAAAACCGGCTTAACTGTGATGAGAGAAGTGCAAAACCGTGTTAGAAATGGCCAAAAATGGCTTAAAACTGGAAAAGTACTTTGTTAGACAAGGCTAGAAATAGCTAAAAATGACTTCAAATGAGTTAGAAGTGAGTAAAAATAGGTTAGCAATGGTCAAAAATAGCTCAACATGGGTGAGAAATGGGCAAAAGCAGTTTAGAAAAGGAAAAAAAAAGGCTGAAAATTGGTTATAAAGTGACAAAATCGTTTAGAGAAGGGAAAAAATGGCTAAAACGCGTTGAAAGTGGGCAAAAATGGTTTAGAAAGAGGAAAAAAATGGCTTTATGAGGGATAGAGAGGTGCAAAACTGGGTTAGAGATGGACACAATTGGTTAAAAAGGGTTAGGGAGGTGCAAAACTGCGTTAGAAATGGACACAAATGGTTTAAAAGGGTTAGAGAGGTGCAAAACGGGTAGAAATGGCCAGAAATGGCTTAAAACTGGAAAAGTACTTTGTTAGACAAGGCTAGAAATAGCTAAAAATGACTTCAAATGAGTTAGAAGTGAGTAAAAATAGGTTAGCAATGGTCAAAAATAGCTCAACATGGGTGAGAAATGGGCAAAAGCAGTTTAGAAAAGGAAAAAAAAAGGCTGAAAATTGGTTATAAAGTGACAAAATCGTTTAGAGAAGGAAAAAAATGGCTAAAACGCGTTGAAAGTGGGCAAAAATGGTTTAGAAAGTGGAAAAAAATGGCTTTATGAGGGATAGAGAGGTGCAAAACTGGGTTAGAGATGGACACAATTGGTTAAAAAGGGTTAGGGAGGTGCAAAACTGGGTTAGAAATGGACACAAATGGTTAAAAAGGGTTAGAGAGGTGCAAAACGGGTAGAAATGGCCAAAGATCGGTTAAGAAGGGGTAGAGAAGCCTAAAAATGGGTTAGAGAAGGTTAAAACTGGGCCCAGATTTATTAGAGATGTGCAAAACCAGGTTAGAAAATGAAATCTATGGCTTGAAACGGGTTGCAATTGGGAAAAAATGGTTTAGAAATAGCCAAACTTGGTTTGAAGATTTTTAGAGAAAAGCAAAATTGGGTTAGAAACGGCCAAAACCGGCTTAACTGTGATGAGAGAAGTGCAAAACCGTGTTAGAAATGGCCAAAAATGGCTTAAAACTGGAAAAGAACTTTGTTAGACAAGGCTAGAAATAGCTAAAAATGACTTCAAATGAGTTAGAAGTGAGTAAAAATAGGTTAGCAATGGTCAAAAATAGCTCAACATGGGTGAGAAATGGGCAAAAGCAGTTTAGAAAAGGAAAAAAAAGGCTGAAAATTGGTTATAAAGTGACAAAATCGTTTAGAGAAGGAAAAAAATGGCTAAAACGCGTTGAAAGTGGGCAAAAATGGTTTAGAAAGAGGAAAAAATGGCTTTATGAGGGATAGAGAGGTGCAAAACTGGGTTAGAGATGGACACAATTGGTTAAAAAGGGTTAGGGAGGTGCAAAACTGCGTTAGAAATGGACACAAATGGTTTAAAAGGGTTAGAGAGGTGCAAAACGGGTAGAAATGGCCAGAAATGGCTTAAAACTGTAAAAGTACTTTGTTAGACAAGGCTAGAAATAGCTAAAAATGACTTCAAATGAGTTAGAAGTGAGTAAAAATAGGTTAGCAATGGTCAAAAATAGCTCAACATGGGTGAGAAATGGGCAAAAGCAGTTTAGAAAAGGAAAAAAAAAGGCTGAAAATTGGTTATAAAGTGACAAAATCGTTTAGAGAAGGAAAAAAAATGGCTAAAACGCGTTGAAAGTGGGCAAAAATGGTTTAGAAAGTGGAAAAAAATGGCTTTATGAGGGATAGAGAGGTGCAAAACTGGGTTAGAAATGGACACAATTGGTTAAAAAGGGTTAGGGAGGTGCAAAACTGGGTTAGAAATGGACACAAATGGTTAAAAAGGGTTAGAGAGGTGCAAAACGGGTAGAAATGGCCAGAAATGGCTTAAAACTGGAAAAGTACTTTGTTAGACAAGGCTAGAAATAGCTAAAAATGACTTCAAATGAGTTAGAACTGAGTAAAAATATTTTAGCAATGGTCAAAAATAGCTCAACATGGGTGAGAAATGGGCAAAAGCAGTTTAGAAAAGGAAAAAAAAAGGCTGAAAATTGGTTATAAAGTGACAAAATCGTTTAGAGAAGGAAAAAAATGGCTAAAACGCGTTGAAAGTGGGCAAAAATGGTTTAGAAAGTGGAAAAAATGGCTTTATGAGGGATAGAGAGGTGCAAAACTGGGTTAGAAATGGACACAATTGGTTAAAAAGGGTTAGGGAGGTGCAAAACTGGGTTAGAAATGGACACAAATGGTTAAAAAGGGTTAGAGAGGTGCAAAACGGGTAGAAATGGCCAAAGATCGGTTAAGAAGGGGTAGAGAAGCCTAAAAATGGGTTAGAGAAGGTTAAAACTGGGCCCAGATTTATTAGAGATGTGCAAAACCAGGTTAGAAAAGGAAAACTATGGCTTGAAACGGGTTGCAATTGGGATAAAATGGATTAGAAATAGCCAAACTTGGTTTGAAGATTTTTAGAGAAGAGCAAAATTGGGTTAGAAACGACCAAAACCGGCTTAACAGTGATGAGAGAAGTGCAAAACTGTGTTAGAAATGGCAAAAAAATGGCTTAAAACTGGAAAAGAACTTTGTTAGACAAGGCTAGAAATAGCTAAAAATGACTTCAAATGAGTTAGAAGTGAGTAAAAATAGGTTAGCAATGGTCAAAAATAGCTCAACATGGGTGAGAAATGGGCAAAAGCAGTTTAGAAAAGGAAAAAAAAAGGCTGAAAATTGGTTATAAAGTGACAAAATCGTTTAGAGAAGGGAAAAAAATGGCTAAAACGCGTTGAAAGTGGGCAAAAATGGTTTAGAAAGAGGAAAAAATGGCTTTATGAGGGATAGAGAGGTGCAAAACTGGGTTAGAGATGGACACAATTGGTTAAAAAGGGTTAGGGAGGTGCAAAACTGGGTTAGAAATGGACACAAATGGTTTAAAAGGGTTAGAGAGGTGCAAAACGGGTAGAAATGTCTAAAGATCGGTTAAGAAGGGGTAGAGAAGCCTAAAAATGGGTTAGAGAAGGTTAAAACTGGGCCTAGATTTATTAGAGATGTGCAAAACCGGGTTAGAAAATGAAAACTATGGCTTGAAACGGGTTGCAATTGGGAAAAAATGGTTTAGAAATAGCCAAACTTGGTTTGAAGATTTTTAGAGAAAAGCAAAATTGGGTTAGAAACGGCCAAAACCGGCTTAACTGTGATGAGAGAAGTGCAAAACCGTGTTAGAAATGGCCAAAAATGGCTTAAAACTGGAAAAGTACTTTGTTAGACAAGGCTAGAAATAGCTAAAAATGACTTCAAATGAGTTAGAAGTGAGTAAAAATAGGTTAGCAATGGTCAAAAATAGCTCAACATGGGTGAGAAATGGGCAAAAGCAGTTTAGAAAAGGAAAAAAAAAGGCTGAAAATTGGTTATAAAGTGACAAAATCGTTTAGAGAAGGGAAAAAAATGGCTAAAACGCGTTGAAAGTCGGCAAAAATGGTTTAGAAAGTGGAAAAAAATGGCTTTATGAGGGATAGAGAGGTGCAAAACTGGGTTAGAAATGGACACAATTGGTTAAAAAGGGTTAGGGAGGTGCAAAACTGGGTTAGAAATGGACACAAATGGTTAAAAAGGGTTAGAGAGGTGCAAAACGGGTAGAAATGGCCAAAGATCGGTTAAGAAGGGGTAGAGAAGCCTAAAAATGGGTTAGAGAAGGTTAAAACTGGGCCCAGATTTATTAGAGATGTGCAAAACCAGGTTAGAAAAGGAAAACTATGGCTTGAAACGGGTTGCAATTGGGATAAAATGGATTAGAAATAGCCAAACTTGGTTTGAAGATTTTTAGAGAAGAGCAAAATTGGGTTAGAAACGACCAAAACCGGCTTAACAATGATGAGAGAAGTGCAAAACTGTGTTAGAAATGGCAAAAAATGGCTTAAAACTGGAAAAGAACTTTGTTAGACAAGGCTAGAAATAGCTAAAAATGACTTCAAATGAGTTAGAAGTGAGTAAAAATAGGTTAGCAATGGTCAAAAATAGCTCAACATGGGTGAGAAATGGGCAAAAGCAGTTTAGAAAAGGAAAAAAAGGCTGAAAATTGGTTATAAAGTGACAAAATCGTTTAGAGAAGGGAAAAAATGGCTAAAACGCGTTGAAAGTGGGCAAAAATGGTTTAGAAAGAGGAAAAAATGGCTTTATGAGGGATAGAGAGGTGCAAAACTGGGTTAGAGATGGACACAATTGGTTAAAAAGGGTTAGGGAGGTGCAAAACTGCGTTAGAAATGGACACATATGGTTAAAAAGTGTTAGAGAGGTGCAAAACGGGTAGAAATGTCTAAAGATCGGTTAAGAAGGGGTAGAGAAGCCTAAAAATGGGTTAGAGAAGGTTAAAACTGGGCCCAGATTTATTAGAGATGTGCAAAACCAGGTTAGAAAATGAAAACTATGGCTTGAAACGGGTTGCAATTGGGAAAAAATGGTTTAGAAATAGCCAAACTTGGTTTGAAGATTTTTAGAGAAAAGCAAAATTGGGTTAGAAACGGCCAAAACCGGCTTAACTGTGATGAGAGAAGTGCAAAACCGTGTTAGAAATGGCCAAAAATGGCTTAAAACTGGAAAAGAACTTTGTTAGACAAGGCTAGAAATAGCTAAAAATGACTTCAAATGAGTTAGAAGTGAGTAAAAATAGGTTAGCAATGGTCAAAAATAGCTCAACATGGGTGAGAAATGGGCAAAAGCAGTTTAGAAAAGGAAAAAAAAGGCTGAAAATTGGTTATAAAGTGACAAAATCGTTTAGAGAAGGGAAAAAAATGGCTAAAACGCGTTGAAAGTGGGCAAAAATGGTTTAGAAAGAGGAAAAAATGGCTTTATGAGGGATAGAGAGGTGCAAAACTGGGTTAGAGATGGACACAATTGGTTAAAAAGGGTTAGGGAGGTGCAAAACTGCGTTAGAAATGGACACAAATGGTTTAAAAGGGTTAGAGAGGTGCAAAACGGGTAGAAATGGCCAGAAATGGCTTAAAACTGTAAAAGTACTTTGTTAGACAAGGCTAGAAATAGCTAAAAATGACTTCAAATGAGTTAGAAGTGAGTAAAAATAGGTTAGCAATGGTCAAATATAGCTCAACATGGGTGAGAAATGGGCAAAAGAAGTTTAGAAAAGGAAAAAAAAAAGGCTGAAAATTGGTTATAAAGTGACAAAATCTTTAAGAGAAGGAAAAAAAATGGCTAAAACGCGTTGAAAGTGGGCAAAAATGGTTTAGAAAGTGGAAAAAAATGGCTTTATGAGGGATAGAGAGGTGCAAAACTGGGTTAGAAATGGACACAATTGGTTAAAAAGGGTTAGGGAGGTGCAAAACTGGGTTAGAAATGGACACAAATGGTTAAAAAGGGTTAGAGAGGTGCAAAACGGGTAGAAATGGCCAGAAATGTCTTAAAACTGGAAAAGTACTTTGTTAGACAAGGCTAGAAATAGCTAAAAATGACTTCAAATGAGTTAGAACTGAGTAAAAATATTTTAGCAATGGTCAAAAATAGCTCAACATGGGTGAGAAACGGGCAAAAGCAGTTTAGAAAAGGAAAAAAAAAGGCTGAAAATTGGTTATAAAGTGACAAAATCGTTTAGAGAAGGAAAAAAATGGCTAAAACGCGTTGAAAGTGGGCAAAAATGGTTTAGAAAGTGGAAAAAAATGGCTTTATGAGGGATAGAGAGGTGCAAAACTGGGTTAGAGATGGACACAATTGGTTAAAAAGGGTTAGGGAGGTGCAAAACTGGGTTAGAAATGGACACATATGGTTAAAAAGTGTTAGAGAGGTGCAAAACGGGTAGAAATGTCTAAAGATCGGTTAAGAAGGGGTAGAGAAGCCTAAAAATGGGTTAGAGAAGGTTAAAACTGGGCCTAGATTTATTAGAGATGTGCAAAACCGGGTTAGAAAATGAAAACTATGGCTTGAAACGGGTTGCAATTGGGAAAAAATGGTTTAGAAATAGCCAAACTTGGTTTGAAGATTTTTAGAGAAAAGCAAAATTGGGTTAGAAACGGCCAAAACCGGCTTAACTGTGATGAGAGAAGTGCAAAACCGTGTTAGAAATGGCCAAAAATGGCTTAAAACTGGAAAAGAACTTTGTTAGACAAGGCTAGAAATAGCTAAAAATGACTTCAAATGAGTTAGAAGTGAGTAAAAATAGGTTAGCAATGGTCAAAAATAGCTCAACATGGGTGAGAAATGGGCAAAAGCAGTTTAGAAAAGGAAAAAAAAAGGCTGAAAATTGGTTATAAAGTGACAAAATCGTTTAGAGAAGGGAAAAAAATGGCTAAAACGCGTTGAAAGTGGGCAAAAATGGTTTAGAAAGAGGAAAAAATGGCTTTATGAGGGATAGAGAGGTGCAAAACTGGGTTAGAGATGGACACAATTGGTTAAAAAGGGTTAGGGAGGTGCAAAACTGCGTTAGAAATGGACACAAATGGTTTAAAAGGTTAGAGAGGTGCAAAACGGGTAGAAATGGCCAGAAATGGCTTAAAACTGTAAAAGTACTTTGTTAGACAAGGCTAGAAATAGCTAAAAATGACTTCAAATGAGTTAGAAGTGAGTAAAAATAGGTTAGCAATGGTCAAAAATAGCTCAACATGGGTGAGAAATGGGCAAAAGCAGTTTAGAAAAGGAAAAAAAAAAGGCTGAAAATTGGTTATAAAGTGACAAAATCGTTTAGAGAAGGAAAAAAAATGGCTAAAACGCGTTGAAAGTGGGCAAAAATGGTTTAGAAAGTGGAAAAAAATGGCTTTATGAGGGATAGAGAGGTGCAAAACTGGGTTAGAAATGGACACAATTGGTTAAAAAGGGTTAGGGAGGTGCAAAACTGGGTTAGAAATGGACACAAATGGTTAAAAAGGGTTAGAGAGGTGCAAAACGGGTAGAAATGGCCAGAAATGGCTTAAAACTGGAAAAGTACTTTGTTAGACAAGGCTAGAAATAGCTAAAAATGACTTCAAATGAGTTAGAACTGAGTAAAAATATTTTAGCAATGGTCAAAAATAGCTCAACATGGGTGAGAAATGGGCAAAAGCAGTTTAGAAAAGGAAAAAAAAAAGGCTGAAAATTGGTTATAAAGTGACAAAATCGTTTAGAGAAGGAAAAAAAATGGCTAAAACGCGTTGAAAGTGTGCAAAAATGGTTTAGAAAGTGGAAAAAATGGCTTTATGAGGGATAGAGAGGTGCAAAACTGGGTTAGAAATGGACACAATTGGTTAAAAAGGGTTAGGGAGGTGCAAAACTGGGTTAGAAATGGACACAAATGGTTAAAAAGGGTTAGAGAGGTGCAAAACGGGTAGAAATGGCCAAAGATCGGTTAAGAAGGGGTAGAGAAGCCTAAAAATGGGTTAGAGAAGGTTAAAACTGGGCCCAGATTTATTAGAGATGTGCAAAACCAGGTTAGAAAAGGAAAACTATGGCTTGAAACGGGTTGCAATTGGGATAAAATGGATTAGAAATAGCCAAACTTGGTTTGAAGATTTTTAGAGAAGAGCAAAATTGGGTTAGAAACGACCAAAACCGGCTTAACAATGATGAGAGAAGTGCAAAACTGTGTTAGAAATGGCAAAAAATGGCTTAAAACTGGAAAAGAACTTTGTTAGACAAGGCTAGAAATAGCTAAAAATGACTTCAAATGAGTTAGAAGTGAGTAAAAATAGGTTAGCAATGGTCAAAAATAGCTCAACATGGGTGAGAAATGGGCAAAAGCAGTTTAGAAAAGGAAAAAAAAAGGCTGAAAATTGGTTATAAAGTGACAAAATCGTTTAGAGAAGGGAAAAAAATGGCTAAAACGCGTTGAAAGTGGGCAAAAATGGTTTAGAAAGAGGAAAAAATGGCTTTATGAGGGATAGAGAGGTGCAAAACTGGGTTAGAGATGGACACAATTGGTTAAAAAGGGTTAGGGAGGTGCAAAACTGGGTTAGAAATGGACACAAATGGTTAAAAAGGGTTAGAGAGGTGCAAAACGGGTAGAAATGTCTAAAGATCGGTTAAGAAGGGGTAGAGAAGCCTAAAAATGGGTTAGAGAAGGTTAAAACTGGGCCTAGATTTATTAGAGATGTGCAAAACCGGGTTAGAAAATGAAAACTATGGCTTGAAACGGGTTGCAATTGGGAAAAAATGGTTTAGAAATAGCCAAACTTGGTTTGAAGATTTTTAGAGAAAAGCAAAATTGGGTTAGAAACGGCCAAAACCGGCTTAACTGTGATGAGAGAAGTGCAAAACCGTGTTAGAAATGGCCAAAAATGGCTTAAAACTGGAAAAGTACTTTGTTAGACAAGGCTAGAAATAGCTAAAAATGACTTCAAATGAGTTAGAAGTGAGTAAAAATAGGTTAGCAATGGTCAAAAATAGCTCAACATGGGTGAGAAATGGGCAAAAGCAGTTTAGAAAAGGAAAAAAAAAGGCTGAAAATTGGTTATAAAGTGACAAAATCGTTTAGAGAAGGGAAAAAAATGGCTAAAACGCGTTGAAAGTCGGCAAAAATGGTTTAGAAAGTGGAAAAAATGGCTTTATGAGGGATAGAGAGGTGCAAAACTGGGTTAGAAATGGACACAATTGGTTAAAAAGGGTTAGGGAGGTGCAAAACTGGGTTAGAAATGGACACAAATGGTTAAAAAGGGTTAGAGAGGTGCAAAACGGGTAGAAATGGCCAAAGATCGGTTAAGAAGGGGTAGAGAAGCCTAAAAATGGGTTAGAGAAGGTTAAAACTGGGCCCAGATTTATTAGAGATGTGCAAAACCAGGTTAGAAAAGGAAAACTATGGCTTGAAACGGGTTGCAATTGGGATAAAATGGATTAGAAATAGCCAAACTTGGTTTGAAGATTTTTAGAGAAGAGCAAAATTGGGTTAGAAACGACCAAAACCGGCTTAACAATGATGAGAGAACTGCAAAACTGTGTTAGAAATGGCAAAAAATGGCTTAAAACTGGAAAAGAACTTTGTTAGACAAGGCTAGAAATAGCTAAAAATGACTTCAAATGAGTTAGAAGTGAGTAAAAATAGGTTAGCAATGGTCAAAAATAGCTCAACATGGGTGAGAAATGGGCAAAAGCAGTTTAGAAAAGGAAAAAAAAAGGCTGAAAATTGGTTATAAAGTGACAAAATCGTTTAGAGAAGGGAAAAAAATGGCTAAAACGCGTTGAAAGTGGGCAAAAATGGTTTAGAAAGAGGAAAAAATGGCTTTATGAGGGATAGAGAGGTGCAAAACTGGGTTAGAGATGGACACAATTGGTTAAAAAGGGTTAGGGAGGTGCAAAACTGGGTTAGAAATGGACACATATGGTTAAAAAGTGTTAGAGAGGTGCAAAACGGGTAGAAATGTCTAAAGATCGGTTAAGAAGGGGTAGAGAAGCCTAAAAATGGGTTAGAGAAGGTTAAAACTGGGCCCAGATTTATTAGAGATGTGCAAAACCAGGTTAGAAAAGGAAAACTATGGCTTGAAACGGGTTGCAATTGGGAAAAAATGGATTAGAAATAGCCAAACTTGGTTTGAAGATTTTTAGAGAAAAGCAAAATTGGGTTAGAAACGGCCAAAACCGGCTTAACTGTGATGAGAGAAGTGCAAAACCGTGTTAGAAATGGCCAAAAATGGCTTAAAACTGGAAAAGAACTTTGTTAGACAAGGCTAGAAATAGCTAAAAATGACTTCAAATGAGTTAGAAGTGAGTAAAAATAGGTTAGCAATGGTCAAAAATAGCTCAACATGGGTGAGAAATGGGCAAAAGCAGTTTAGAAAAGGAAAAAAAAAGGCTGAAAATTGGTTATAAAGTGACAAAATCGTTTAGAGAAGGGAAAAAATGGCTAAAACGCGTTGAAAGTGGGCAAAAATGGTTTAGAAAGAGGAAAAAATGGCTTTATGAGGGATAGAGAGGTGCAAAACTGGGTTAGAGATGGACACAATTGGTTAAAAAGGGTTAGGGAGGTGCAAAACTGCGTTAGAAATGGACACAAATGGTTTAAAAGGGTTAGAGAGGTGCAAAACGGGTAGAAATGGCCAGAAATGGCTTAAAACTGTAAAAGTACTTTGTTAGACAAGGCTAGAAATAGCTAAAAATGACTTCAAATGAGTTAGAAGTGAGTAAAAATAGGTTAGCAATGGTCAAATATAGCTCAACATGGGTGAGAAATGGGCAAAAGCAGTTTAGAAAAGGAAAAAAAAGGCTGAAAATTGGTTATAAAGTGACAAAATCTTTAAGAGAAGGAAAAAAATGGCTAAAACGCGTTGAAAGTGGGCAAAAATGGTTTAGAAAGTGGAAAAAATGGCTTTATGAGGGATAGAGAGGTGCAAAACTGGGTTAGAAATGGACACAATTGGTTAAAAAGGGTTAGGGAGGTGCAAAACTGGGTTAGAAATGGACACAAATGGTTAAAAAGGGTTAGAGAGGTGCAAAACGGGTAGAAATGGCCAGAAATGTCTTAAAACTGGAAAAGTACTTTGTTAGACAAGGCTAGAAATAGCTAAAAATGACTTCAAATGAGTTAGAACTGAGTAAAAATATTTTAGCAATGGTCAAAAATAGCTCAACATGGGTGAGAAACGGGCAAAAGCAGTTTAGAAAAGGAAAAAAAAGGCTGAAAATTGGTTATAAAGTGACAAAATCGTTTAGAGAAGGAAAAAAATGGCTAAAACGCGTTGAAAGTGGGCAAAAATGGTTTAGAAAGTGGAAAAAATGGCTTTATGAGGGATAGAGAGGTGCAAAACTGGGTTAGAGATGGACACAATTGGTTAAAAAGGGTTAGGGAGGTGCAAAACTGCGTTAGAAATGGACACATATGGTTAAAAAGTGTTAGAGAGGTGCAAAACGGGTAGAAATGTCTAAAGATCGGTTAAGAAGGGGTAGAGAAGCCTAAAAATGGGTTAGAGAAGGTTAAAACTGGGCCTAGATTTATTAGAGATGTGCAAAACCGGGTTAGAAAATGAAAACTATGGCTTGAAACGGGTTGCAATTGGGAAAAAATGGTTTAGAAATAGCCAAACTTGGTTTGAAGATTTTTAGAGAAAAGCAAAATTGGGTTAGAAACGGCCAAAACCGGCTTAACTGTGATGAGAGAAGTGCAAAACCGTGTTAGAAATGGCCAAAAATGGCTTAAAACTGGAAAAGAACTTTGTTAGACAAGGCTAGAAATAGCTAAAAATGACTTCAAATGAGTTAGAAGTGAGTAAAAATAGGTTAGCAATGGTCAAAAATAGCTCAACATGGGTGAGAAATGGGCAAAAGCAGTTTAGAAAAGGAAAAAAAAGGCTGAAAATTGGTTATAAAGTGACAAAATCGTTTAGAGAAGGGAAAAAATGGCTAAAACGCGTTGAAAGTGGGCAAAAATGGTTTAGAAAGAGGAAAAAATGGCTTTATGAGGGATAGAGAGGTGCAAAACTGGGTTAGAGATGGACACAATTGGTTAAAAAGGGTTAGGGAGGTGCAAAACTGCGTTAGAAATGGACACAAATGGTTTAAAAGGTTAGAGAGGTGCAAAACGGGTAGAAATGGCCAGAAATGGCTTAAAACTGTAAAAGTACTTTGTTAGACAAGGCTAGAAATAGCTAAAAATGACTTCAAATGAGTTAGAAGTGAGTAAAAATAGGTTAGCAATGGTCAAAAATAGCTCAACATGGGTGAGAAATGGGCAAAAGCAGTTTAGAAAAGGAAAAAAAAAAGGCTGAAAATTGGTTATAAAGTGACAAAATCGTTTAGAGAAGGAAAAAAATGGCTAAAACGCGTTGAAAGTGGGCAAAAATGGTTTAGAAAGTGGAAAAAATGGCTTTATGAGGGATAGAGAGGTGCAAAACTGGGTTAGAGATGGACACAATTGGTTAAAAAGGGTTAGGGAGGTGCAAAACTGGGTTAGAAATGGACACAAATGGTTTAAAAGGGTTAGAGAGGTGCAAAACGGGTAGAAATGGCCAGAAATGTCTTAAAACTGGAAAAGTACTTTGTTAGACAAGGCTAGAAATAGCTAAAAATGACTTCAAATGAGTTAGAACTGAGTAAAAATATTTTAGCAATGGTCAAAAATAGCTCAACATGGGTGAGAAATGGGCAAAAGCAGTTTAGAAAAGGAAAAAAAAAGGCTGAAAATTGGTTATAAAGTGACAAAATCGTTTAGAGAAGGAAAAAAAATGGCTAAAACGCGTTGAAAGTGGGCAAAAATGGTTTAGAAAGTGGAAAAAATGGCTTTATGAGGGATAGAGAGGTGCAAAACTGGGTTAGAAATGGACACAATTGGTTAAAAAGGGTTAGGGAGGTGCAAAACTGCGTTAGAAATGGACACATATGGTTAAAAAGTGTTAGAGAGGTGCAAAACGGGTAGAAATGTCTAAAGATCGGTTAAGAAGGGGTAGAGAAGCCTAAAAATGGGTTAGAGAAGGTTAAAACTGGGCCTAGATTTATTAGAGATGTGCAAAACCGGGTTAGAAAATGAAAACTATGGCTTGAAACGGGTTGCAATTGGGAAAAAATGGTTTAGAAATAGCCAAACTTGGTTTGAAGATTTTTAGAGAAAAGCAAAATTGGGTTAGAAACGGCCAAAACCGGCTTAACTGTGATGAGAGAAGTGCAAAACCGTGTTAGAAATGGCCAAAAATGGCTTAAAACTGGAAAAGTACTTTGTTAGACAAGGCTAGAAATAGCTAAAAATGACTTCAAATGAGTTAGAAGTGAGTAAAAATAGGTTAGCAATGGTCAAAAATAGCTCAACATGGGTGAGAAATGGGCAAAAGCAGTTTAGAAAAGGAAAAAAAAGGCTGAAAATTGGTTATAAAGTGACAAAATCGTTTAGAGAAGGGAAAAAATGGCTAAAACGCGTTGAAAGTGGGCAAAAATGGTTTAGAAAGAGGAAAAAATGGCTTTATGAGGGATAGAGAGGTGCAAAACTGGGTTAGAGATGGACACAATTGGTTAAAAAGGGTTAGGGAGGTGCAAAACTGCGTTAGAAATGGACACAAATGGTTTAAAAGGGTTAGAGAGGTGCAAAACTGGTAGAAATGGCCAGAAATGGCTTAAAACTGGAAAAGTACTTTGTTAGACAAGGCTAGAAATAGCTAAAAATGACTTCAAATGAGTTAGAAGTGAGTAAAAATAGGTTAGCAATGGTCAAAAATAGCTCAACATGGGTGAGAAATGGGCAAAAGCAGTTTAGAAAAGGAAAAAAAAAGGCTGAAAATTGGTTATAAAGTGACAAAATCGTTTAGAGAAGGGAAAAAATGGCTAAAACGCGTTGAAAGTGGGCAAAAATGGTTTAGAAAGAGGAAAAAATGGCTTTATGAGGGATAGAGAGGTGCAAAACTGGGTTAGAGATGGACACAATTGGTTAAAAAGGGTTAGGGAGGTGCAAAACTGCGTTAGAAATGGACACAAATGGTTTAAAAGGGTTAGAGAGGTGCAAAACGGGTAGAAATGGCCAGAAATGGCTTAAAACTGGAAAAGTACTTTGTTAGACAAGGCTAGAAATAGCTAAAAATGACTTCAAATGAGTTAGAAGTGAGTAAAAATAGGTTAGCAATGGTCAAAAATAGCTCAACATGGGTGAGAAATGGGCAAAAGCAGTTTAGAAAAGGAAAAAAAAGGCTGAAAATTGGTTATAAATGACAAAATCGTTTAGAGAAGGAAAAAAATGGCTAAAACGCGTTGAAAGTGGGCAAAAATGGTTTAGAAAGTGGAAAAAATGGCTTTATGAGGGATAGAGAGGTGCAAAACTGGGTTAGAAATGGACACAATTGGTTAAAAAGGGTTAGGGAGGTGCAAAACTGGGTTAGAAATGGACACAAATGGTTAAAAAGGGTTAGAGAGGTGCAAAACGGGTAGAAATGGCCAGAAATGTCTTAAAACTGGAAAAGTACTTTGTTAGACAAGGCTAGAAATAGCTAAAAATGACTTCAAATGAGTTAGAACTGAGTAAAAATATTTTAGCAATGGTCAAAAATAGCTCAACATGGGTGAGAAATGGGCAAAAGCAGTTTAGAAAAGGAAAAAAAAAGGCTGAAAATTGGTTATAAAGTGACAAAATCGTTTAGAGAAGGAAAAAAATGGCTAAAACGCGTTGAAAGTGGGCAAAAATGGTTTAGAAAGTGGAAAAAATGGCTTTATGAGGGATAGAGAGGTGCAAAACTGGGTTAGAGATGGACACAATTGGTTAAAAAGGGTTAGGGAGGTGCAAAACTGCGTTAGAAATGGACACATATGGTTAAAAAGTGTTAGAGAGGTGCAAAACGGGTAGAAATGTCTAAAGATCGGTTAAGAAGGGGTAGAGAAGCCTAAAAATGGGTTAGAGAAGGTTAAAACTGGGCCTAGATTTATTAGAGATGTGCAAAACCGGGTTAGAAAATGAAAACTATGGCTTGAAACGGGTTGCAATTGGGAAAAAATGGTTTAGAAATAGCCAAACTTGGTTTGAAGATTTTTAGAGAAAAGCAAAATTGGGTTAGAAACGGCCAAAACCGGCTTAACTGTGATGAGAGAAGTGCAAAACCGTGTTAGAAATGGCCAAAAATGGCTTAAAACTGGAAAAGTACTTTGTTAGACAAGGCTAGAAATAGCTAAAAATGACTTCAAATGAGTTAGAAGTGAGTAAAAATAGGTTAGCAATGGTCAAAAATAGCTCAACATGGGTGAGAAATGGGCAAAAGCAGTTTAGAAAAGGAAAAAAAAAGGCTGAAAATTGGTTATAAAGTGACAAAATCGTTTAGAGAAGGGAAAAAAATGGCTAAAACGCGTTGAAAGTGGGCAAAAATGGTTTAGAAAGAGGAAAAAATGGCTTTATGAGGGATAGAGAGGTGCAAAACTGGGTTAGAGATGGACACAATTGGTTAAAAAGGGTTAGGGAGGTGCAAAACTGCGTTAGAAATGGACACAAATGGTTTAAAAGGGTTAGAGAGGTGCAAAACGGGTAGAAATGGCCAGAAATGGCTTAAAACTGGAAAAGTACTTTGTTAGACAAGGCTAGAAATAGCTAAAAATGACTTCAAATGAGTTAGAAGTGAGTAAAAATAGGTTAGCAATGGTCAAAAATAGCTCAACATGGGTGAGAAATGGGCAAAAGCAGTTTAGAAAAGGAAAAAAAAAAGGCTGAAAATTGGTTATAAAGTGACAAAATCGTTTAGAGAAGGGAAAAAATGGCTAAAACGCGTTGAAAGTGGGCAAAAATGGTTTAGAAAGAGGAAAAAATGGCTTTATGAGGGATAGAGAGGTGCAAAACTGGGTTAGAGATGGACACAATTGGTTAAAAAGGGTTAGGGAGGTGCAAAACTGCGTTAGAAATGGACACAAATGGTTTAAAAGGGTTAGAGAGGTGCAAAACGGGTAGAAATGGCCAGAAATGGCTTAAAACTGGAAAAGTACTTTGTTAGACAAGGCTAGAAATAGCTAAAAATGACTTCAAATGAGTTAGAAGTGAGTAAAAATAGGTTAGCAATGGTCAAAAATAGCTCAACATGGGTGAGAAATGGGCAAAAGCAGTTTAGAAAAGGAAAAAAAAAGGCTGAAAATTGGTTATAAATGACAAAATCGTTTAGAGAAGGAAAAAAATGGCTAAAACGCGTTGAAAGTGGGCAAAAATGGTTTAGAAAGTGGAAAAAAATGGCTTTATGAGGGATAGAGAGGTGCAAAACTGGGTTAGAAATGGACACAATTGGTTAAAAAGGGTTAGGGAGGTGCAAAACTGGGTTAGAAATGGACACAAATGGTTAAAAAGGGTTAGAGAGGTGCAAAACGGGTAGAAATGGCCAGAAATGTCTTAAAACTGGAAAAGTACTTTGTTAGACAAGGCTAGAAATAGCTAAAAATGACTTCAAATGAGTTAGAACTGAGTAAAAATATTTTAGCAATGGTCAAAAATAGCTCAACATGGGTGAGAAATGGGCAAAAGCAGTTTAGAAAAGGAAAAAAAAAGGCTGAAAATTGGTTATAAAGTGACAAAATCGTTTAGAGAAGGAAAAAAATGGCTAAAACGCGTTGAAAGTGGGCAAAAATGGTTTAGAAAGTGGAAAAAAATGGCTTTATGAGGGATAGAGAGGTGCAAAACTGGGTTAGAGATGGACACAATTGGTTAAAAAGGGTTAGGGAGGTGCAAAACTGGGTTAGAAATGGACACATATGGTTAAAAAGTGTTAGAGAGGTGCAAAACGGGTAGAAATGTCTAAAGATCGGTTAAGAAGGGGTAGAGAAGCCTAAAAATGGGTTAGAGAAGGTTAAAACTGGGCCTAGATTTATTAGAGATGTGCAAAACCGGGTTAGAAAATGAAAACTATGGCTTGAAACGGGTTGCAATTGGGAAAAAATGGTTTAGAAATAGCCAAACTTGGTTTGAAGATTTTTAGAGAAAAGCAAAATTGGGTTAGAAACGGCCAAAACCGGCTTAACTGTGATGAGAGAAGTGCAAAACCGTGTTAGAAATGGCCAGAAATGGCTTAAAACTGGAAAAGTACTTTGTTAGACAAGGCTAGAAATAGCTAAAAATGACTTCAAATGAGTTAGAAGTGAGTAAAAATAGGTTAGCAATGGTCAAAAATAGCTCAACATGGGTGAGAAATGGGCAAAAGCAGTTTAGAAAAGGAAAAAAAAAGGCTGAAAATTGGTTATAAAGTGACAAAATCGTTTAGAGAAGGGAAAAAAATGGCTAAAACGCGTTGAAAGTGGGCAAAAATGGTTTAGAAAGAGGAAAAAATGGCTTTATGAGGGATAGAGAGGTGCAAAACTGGGTTAGAGATGGACACAATTGGTTAAAAAGGGTTAGGGAGGTGCAAAACTGCGTTAGAAATGGACACAAATGGTTTAAAAGGGTTAGAGAGGTGCAAAACGGGTAGAAATGGCCAGAAATGGCTTAAAACTGGAAAAGTACTTTGTTAGACAAGGCTAGAAATAGCTAAAAATGACTTCAAATGAGTTAGAAGTGAGTAAAAATAGGTTAGCAATGGTCAAAAATAGCTCAACATGGGTGAGAAATGGGCAAAAGCAGTTTAGAAAAGGAAAAAAAAAGGCTGAAAATTGGTTATAAAGTGACAAAATCGTTTAGAGAAGGAAAAAAAATGGCTAAAACGCGTTGAAAGTGGGCAAAAATGGTTTAGAAAGTGGAAAAAATGGCTTTATGAGGGATAGAGAGGTGCAAAACTGGGTTAGAGATGGACACAATTGGTTAAAAAGGGTTAGGGAGGTGCAAAACTGGGTTAGAAATGGACACAAATGGTTAAAAAGGGTTAGAGAGGTGCAAAACGGGTAGAAATGGCCAAAGATCGGTTAAGAAGGGGTAGAGAAGCCTAAAAATGGGTTAGAGAAGGTTAAAACTGGGCCCAGATTTATTAGAGATGTGCAAAACCAGGTTAGAAAATGAAAACTATGGCTTGAAACGGGTTGCAATTGGGAAAAAATGGTTTAGAAATAGCCAAACTTGGTTTGAAGATTTTTGGAGAAAAGCAAAATTGGGTTAGAAACGGCCAAAACCGGCTTAACTGTGATGAGAGAAGTGCAAAACCGTGTTAGAAATGGCCAAAAATGGCTTAAAACTGGAAAAGAACTTTGTTAGACAAGGCTAGAAATAGCTAAAAATGACTTCAAATGAGTTAGAAGTGAGTAAAAATAGGTTAGCAATGGTCAAAAATAGCTCAAAATGGGTGAGAAATGGGCAAAAGCAGTTTAGAAAAGGAAAAAAAAGGCTGAAAATTGGTTATAAAGTGACAAAATCGTTTAGAGAAGGGAAAAAAATGGCTAAAACGCGTTGAAAGTGGGCAAAAATGGTTTAGAAAGAGGAAAAAATGGCTTTATGAGGGATAGAGAGGTGCAAAACTGGGTTAGAGATGGACACAATTGGTTAAAAAGGGTTAGGGAGGTGCAAAACTGCGTTAGAAATGGACACAAATGGTTTAAAAGGGTTAGAGAGGTGCAAAACGGGTAGAAATGGCCAGAAATGGCTTAAAACTGGAAAAGTACTTTGTTAGACAAGGCTAGAAATAGCTAAAAATGACTTCAAATGAGTTAGAAGTGAGTAAAAATAGGTTAGCAATGGTCAAAAATAGCTCAACATGGGTGAGAAATGGGCAAAAGCAGTTTAGAAAAGGAAAAAAAAAGGCTGAAAATTGGTTATAAAGTGACAAAATCGTTTAGAGAAGGGAAAAAAATGGCTAAAACGCGTTGAAAGTGGGCAAAAATGGTTTAGAAAGAGGAAAAAATGGCTTTATGAGGGATAGAGAGGTGCAAAACTGGGTTAGAGATGGACACAATTGGTTAAAAAGGGTTAGGGAGGTGCAAAACTGCGTTAGAAATGGACACAAATGGTTTAAAAGGGTTAGAGAGGTGCAAAACGGGTAGAAATGGCCAGAAATGGCTTAAAACTGGAAAAGTACTTTGTTAGACAAGGCTAGAAATAGCTAAAAATGACTTCAAATGAGTTAGAAGTGAGTAAAAATAGGTTAGCAATGGTCAAAAATAGCTCAACATGGGTGAGAAATGGGCAAAAGCAGTTTAGAAAAGGAAAAAAAAAGGCTGAAAATTGGTTATAAAGTGACAAAATCGTTTAGAGAAGGAAAAAAATGGCTAAAACGCGTTGAAAGTGGGCAAAAATGGTTTAGAAAG
Source organism: Melopsittacus undulatus (assembly GCF_012275295.1). Classification (NCBI taxonomy): domain Eukaryota; kingdom Metazoa; phylum Chordata; class Aves; order Psittaciformes; family Psittaculidae; genus Melopsittacus; species Melopsittacus undulatus. Next base: position 25,222 of record NW_022994301.1, on the reverse strand, counting down.
TGGAAAAAATGGCTTTATGAGGGATAGAGAGGTGCAAAACTGGGTTAGAAATGGACACAATTGGTTAAAAAGGGTTAGGGAGGTGCAAAACTGGGTTAGAAATGGACACAAATGGTTAAAAAGGGTTAGAGAGGTGCAAAACGGGTAGAAATGGCCAGAAATGTCTTAAAACTGGAAAAGTACTTTGTTAGACAAGGCTAGAAATAGCTAAAAATGACTTCAAATGAGTTAGAACTGAGTAAAAATATTTTAGCAATGGTCAAAAATAGCTCAACATGGGTGAGAAATGGGCAAAAGCAGTTTAGAAAAGGAAAAAAAAGGCTGAAAATTGGTTATAAAGTGACAAAATCGTTTAGAGAAGGAAAAAAATGGCTAAAACGCGTTGAAAGTGGGCAAAAATGGTTTAGAAAGTGGAAAAAAATGGCTTTATGAGGGATAGAGAGGTGCAAAACTGGGTTAGAGATGGACACAATTGGTTAAAAAGGGTTAGGGAGGTGCAAAACTGCGTTAGAAATGGACACATATGGTTAAAAAGTGTTAGAGAGGTGCAAAACGGGTAGAAATGTCTAAAGATCGGTTAAGAAGGGGTAGAGAAGCCTAAAAATGGGTTAGAGAAGGTTAAAACTGGGCCTAGATTTATTAGAGATGTGCAAAACCGGGTTAGAAAATGAAAACTATGGCTTGAAACGGGTTGCAATTGGGAAAAAATGGTTTAGAAATAGCCAAACTTGGTTTGAAGATTTTTAGAGAAAAGCAAAATTGGGTTAGAAACGGCCAAAACCGGCTTAACTGTGATGAGAGAAGTGCAAAACCGTGTTAGAAATGGCCAAAAATGGCTTAAAACTGGAAAAGTACTTTGTTAGACAAGGCTAGAAATAGCTAAAAATGACTTCAAATGAGTTAGAAGTGAGTAAAAATAGGTTAGCAATGGTCAAAAATAGCTCAACATGGGTGAGAAATGGGCAAAAGCAGTTTAGAAAAGGAAAAAAAAAGGCTGAAAATTGGTTATAAAGTGACAAAATCGTTTAGAGAAGGGAAAAAATGGCTAAAACGCGTTGAAAGTGGGCAAAAATGGTTTAGAAAGAGGAAAAAATGGCTTTATGAGGGATAGAGAGGTGCAAAACTGGGTTAGAGATGGACACAATTGGTTAAAAAGGGTTAGGGAGGTGCAAAACTGCGTTAGAAATGGACACAAATGGTTTAAAAGGGTTAGAGAGGTGCAAAACGGGTAGAAATGGCCAGAAATGGCTTAAAACTGGAAAAGTACTTTGTTAGACAAGGCTAGAAATAGCTAAAAATGACTTCAAATGAGTTAGAAGTGAGTAAAAATAGGTTAGCAATGGTCAAAAATAGCTCAACATGGGTGAGAAATGGGCAAAAGCAGTTTAGAAAAGGAAAAAAAAAGGCTGAAAATTGGTTATAAAGTGACAAAATCGTTTAGAGAAGGAAAAAAATGGCTAAAACGCGTTGAAAGTGGGCAAAAATGGTTTAGAAAGTGGAAAAAATGGCTTTATGAGGGATAGAGAGGTGCAAAACTGGGTTAGAGATGGACACAATTGGTTAAAAAGGGTTAGGGAGGTGCAAAACTGGGTTAGAAATGGACACAAATGGTTAAAAAGGGTTAGAGAGGTGCAAAACGGGTAGAAATGGCCAAAGATCGGTTAAGAAGGGGTAGAGAAGCCTAAAAATGGGTTAGAGAAGGTTAAAACTGGGCCCAGATTTATTAGAGATGTGCAAAACCAGGTTAGAAAATGAAAACTATGGCTTGAAACGGGTTGCAATTGGGAAAAAATGGATTAGAAATAGCCAAACTTGGTTTGAAGATTTTTAGAGAAAAGCAAAATTGGGTTAGAAACGGCCAAAACCGGCTTAACTGTGATGAGAGAAGTGCAAAACCGTGTTAGAAATGGCCAAAAATGGCTTAAAACTGGAAAAGAACTTTGTTAGACAAGGCTAGAAATAGCTAAAAATGACTTCAAATGAGTTAGAAGTGAGTAAAAATAGGTTAGCAATGGTCAAAAATAGCTCAACATGGGTGAGAAATGGGCAAAAGCAGTTTAGAAAAGGAAAAAAAAGGCTGAAAATTGGTTATAAAGTGACAAAATCGTTTAGAGAAGGGAAAAAATGGCTAAAACGCGTTGAAAGTGGGCAAAAATGGTTTAGAAAGAGGAAAAAATGGCTTTATGAGGGATAGAGAGGTGCAAAACTGGGTTAGAGATGGACACAATTGGTTAAAAAGGGTTAGGGAGGTGCAAAACTGCGTTAGAAATGGACACAAATGGTTTAAAAGGGTTAGAGAGGTGCAAAACGGGTAGAAATGGCCAGAAATGGCTTAAAACTGTAAAAGTACTTTGTTAGACAAGGCTAGAAATAGCTAAAAATGACTTCAAATGAGTTAGAAGTGAGTAAAAATAGGTTAGCAATGGTCAAAAATAGCTCAACATGGGTGAGAAATGGGCAAAAGCAGTTTAGAAAAGGAAAAAAAAGGCTGAAAATTGGTTATAAAGTGACAAAATCGTTTAGAGAAGGAAAAAAAATGGCTAAAACGCGTTGAAAGTGGGCAAAAATGGTTTAGAAAGTGGAAAAAATGGCTTTATGAGGGATAGAGAGGTGCAAAACTGGGTTAGAAATGGACACAATTGGTTAAAAAGGGTTAGGGAGGTGCAAAACTGGGTTAGAAATGGACACAAATGGTTAAAAAGGGTTAGAGAGGTGCAAAACGGGTAGAAATGGCCAGAAATGGCTTAAAACTGGAAAAGTACTTTGTTAGACAAGGCTAGAAATAGCTAAAAATGACTTCAAATGAGTTAGAAGTGAGTAAAAATATTTTAGCAATGGTCAAAAATAGCTCAACATGGGTGAGAAATGGGCAAAAGCAGTTTAGAAAAGGAAAAAAAAAGGCTGAAAATTGGTTATAAAGTGACAAAATCGTTTAGAGAAGGAAAAAAAATGGCTAAAACGCGTTGAAAGTGGGCAAAAATGGTTTAGAAAGTGGAAAAAATGGCTTTATGAGGGATAGAGAGGTGCAAAACTGGGTTAGAAATGGACACAATTGGTTAAAAAGGGTTAGGGAGGTGCAAAACTGGGTTAGAAATGGACACAAATGGTTAAAAAGGGTTAGAGAGGTGCAAAACGGGTAGAAATGGCCAAAGATCGGTTAAGAAGGGGTAGAGAAGCCTAAAAATGGGTTAGAGAAGGTTAAAACTGGGCCCAGATTTATTAGAGATGTGCAAAACCAGGTTAGAAAAGGAAAACTATGGCTTGAAACGGGTTGCAATTGGGAAAAAATGGTTTAGAAATAGCCAAACTTGGTTTGAAGATTTTTAGAGAAGAGCAAAATTGGGTTAGAAACGACCAAAACCGGCTTAACAATGATGAGAGAAGTGCAAAACCGTGTTAGAAATGGCCAAAAATGGCTTAAAACTGGAAAAGAACTTTGTTAGACAAGGCTAGAAATAGCTAAAAATGACTTCAAATGAGTTAGAAGTGAGTAAAAATAGGTTAGCAATGGTCAAAAATAGCTCAACATGGGTGAGAAATGGGCAAAAGCAGTTTAGAAAAGGAAAAAAAAAGGCTGAAAATTGGTTATAAAGTGACAAAATCGTTTAGAGAAGGAAAAAAATGGCTAAAACGCGTTGAAAGTGGGCAAAAATGGTTTAGAAAGTGGAAAAAATGGCTTTATGAGGGATAGAGAGGTGCAAAACTGGGTTAGAAATGGACACAATTGGTTAAAAAGGGTTAGGGAGGTGCAAAACGGGTAGAAATGTCTAAAGATCGGTTAAGAAGGGGTAGAGAAGCCTAAAAATGGGTTAGAGAAGGTTAAAACTGGGCCCAGATTTATTAGAGATGTGCAAAACCAGGTTAGAAAAGGAAAACTATGGCTTGAAACGGGTTGCAATTGGGAAAAAATGGTTTAGAAATAGCCAAACTTGGTTTGAAGATTTTTAGAGAAAAGCAAAATTGGGTTAGAAACGGCCAAAACCGGCTTAACTGTGATGAGAGAAGTGCAAAACCGTGTTAGAAATGGCCAAAAATGGCTTAAAACTGGAAAAGAACTTTGTTAGACAAGGCTAGAAATAGCTAAAAATGACTTCAAATGAGTTAGAAGTGAGTAAAAATAGGTTAGCAATGGTCAAAAATAGCTCAACATGGGTGAGAAATGGGCAAAAGCAGTTTAGAAAAGGAAAAAAAAGGCTGAAAATTGGTTTTAAAGTGACAAAATCGTTTAGAGAAGGGAAAAAATGGCTAAAACGCGTTGAAAGTGGGCAAAAATGGTTTAGAAAGAGGAAAAAATGGCTTTATGAGGGATAGAGAGGTGCAAAACTGGGTTAGAGATGGACACAATTGGTTAAAAAGGGTTAGGGAGGTGCAAAACTGCGTTAGAAATGGACACAAATGGTTTAAAAGGGTTAGAGAGGTGCAAAACGGGTAGAAATGGCCAGAAATGGCTTAAAACTGGAAAAGTACTTTGTTAGACAAGGCTAGAAATAGCTAAAAATGACTTCAAATGAGTTAGAAGTGAGTAAAAATAGGTTAGCAATGGTCAAAAATAGCTCAAAATGGGTGAGAAATGGGCAAAAGCAGTTTAGAAAAGGAAAAAAAAAGGCTGAAAATTGGTTATAAAGTGACAAAATCGTTTAGAGAAGGAAAAAAATGGCTAAAACGTGTTGAAAGTGGGCAAAAATGGTTTAGAAAGTGGAAAAAATGGCTTTATGAGGGATAGAGAGGTGCAAAACTGGGTTAGAGATGGACACAATTGGTTAAAAAGGGTTAGGGAGGTGCAAAACTGGGTTAGAAATGGACACAAATGGTTAAAAAGGGTTAGAGAGGTGCAAAACGGGTAGAAATGGCCAAAGATCGGTTAAGAAGGGGTAGAGAAGCCTAAAAATGGGTTAGAGAAGGTTAAAACTGGGCCCAGATTTATTAGAGATGTGCAAAACCAGGTTAGAAAATGAAAACTATGGCTTGAAACGGGTTGCAATTGGGAAAAAATGGTTTAGAAATAGCCAAACTTGGTTTGAAGATTTTTAGAGAAAAGCAAAATTGGGTTAGAAACGGCCAAAACCGGCTTAACTGTGATGAGAGAAGTGCAAAACCGTGTTAGAAATGGCCAAAAATGGCTTAAAACTGGAAAAGAACTTTGTTAGACAAGGCTAGAAATAGCTAAAAATGACTTCAAATGAGTTAGAAGTGAGTAAAAATAGGTTAGCAATGGTCAAAAATAGCTCAACATGGGTGAGAAATGGGCAAAAGCAGTTTAGAAAAGGAAAAAAAAAGGCTGAAAATTGGTTATAAAGTGACAAAATCGTTTAGAGAAGGAAAAAAAATGGCTAAAACGCGTTGAAAGTGGGCAAAAATGGTTTAGAAAGTGGAAAAAATGGCTTTATGAGGGATAGAGAGGCGCAAAACTGGGTTAGAAATGGACACAATTGGTTAAAAAGGGTTAGGGAGGTGCAAAACTGGGTTAGAAATGGACACAAATGGTTAAAAAGGGTTAGAGAGGTGCAAAACGGGTAGAAATGGCCAGAAATGGCTTAAAACTGGAAAAGTACTTTGTTAGACAAGGCTAGAAATAGCTAAAAATGACTTCAAATGAGTTAGAACTGAGTAAAAATATTTTAGCAATGGTCAAAAATAGCTCAACATGGGTGAGAAATGGGCAAAAGCAGTTTAGAAAAGGAAAAAAAAAGGCTGAAAATTGGTTATAAAGTGACAAAATCGTTTAGAGAAGGAAAAAAATGGCTAAAACGCGTTGAAAGTGGGCAAAAATGGTTTAGAAAGTGGAAAAAATGGCTTTATGAGGGATAGAGAGGTGCAAAACTGGGTTAGAAATGGACACAATTGGTTAAAAAGGGTTAGGGAGGTGCAAAACTGGGTTAGAAATGGACACAAATGGTTAAAAAGGGTTAGAGAGGTGCAAAACGGGTAGAAATGGCCAAAGATCGGTTAAGAAGGGGTAGAGAAGCCTAAAAATGGGTTAGAGAAGGTTAAAACTGGGCCCAGATTTATTAGAGATGTGCAAAACCAGGTTAGAAAAGGAAAACTATGGCTTGAAACGGGTTGCAATTGGGAAAAAATGGATTAGAAATAGCCAAACTTGGTTTGAAGATTTTTAGAGAAGAGCAAAATTGGGTTAGAAACGACCAAAACCGGCTTAACAATGATGAGAGAAGTGCAAAACCGTGTTAGAAATGGCCAAAAATGGCTTAAAACTGGAAAAGAACTTTGTTAGACAAGGCTAGAAATAGCTAAAAATGACTTCAAATGAGTTAGAAGTGAGTAAAAATAGGTTAGCAATGGTCAAAAATAGCTCAACATGGGTGAGAAATGGGCAAAAGCAGTTTAGAAAAGGAAAAAAAAGGCTGAAAATTGGTTATAAAGTGACAAAATCGTTTAGAGAAGGGAAAAAATGGCTAAAAACGCGTTGAAAGTGGGCAAAAATGGTTTAGAAAGAGGAAAAAATGGCTTTATGAGGGATAGAGAGGTGCAAAACTGGGTTAGAGATGGACACAATTGGTTAAAAAGGGTTAGGGAGGTGCAAAACTGCGTTAGAAATGGACACAAATGGTTTAAAAGGGTTAGAGAGGTGCAAAACGGGTAGAAATGGCCAGAAATGGCTTAAAACTGTAAAAGTACTTTGTTAGACAAGGCTAGAAATAGCTAAAAATGACTTCAAATGAGTTAGAAGTGAGTAAAAATAGGTTAGCAATGGTCAAAAATAGCTCAACATGGGTGAGAAATGGGCAAAAGCAGTTTAGAAAAGGAAAAAAAAAGGCTGAAAATTGGTTATAAAGTGACAAAATCGTTTAGAGAAGGAAAAAAATGGCTAAAACGCGTTGAAAGTGGGCAAAAATGGTTTAGAAAGTGGAAAAAAATGGCTTTATGAGGGATAGAGAGGTGCAAAACTGGGTTAGAGATGGACACAATTGGTTAAAAAGGGTTAGGGAGGTGCAAAACTGGGTTAGAAATGGACACAAATGGTTAAAAAGGGTTAGAGAGGTGCAAAACGGGTAGAAATGGCCAAAGATCGGTTAAGAAGGGGTAGAGAAGCCTAAAAATGGGTTAGAGAAGGTTAAAACTGGGCCCAGATTTATTAGAGATGTGCAAAACCAGGTTAGAAAATGAAAACTATGGCTTGAAACGGGTTGCAATTGGGAAAAAATGGTTTAGAAATAGCAAAACTTGGTTTGAAGATTTTTAGAGAAAAGCAAAATTGGGTTAGAAACGGCCAAAACCGGCTTAACTGTGATGAGAGAAGTGCAAAACCGTGTTAGAAATGGCCAAAAATGGCTTAAAACTGGAAAAGAACTTTGTTAGACAAGGCTAGAAATAGCTAAAAATGACTTCAAATGAGTTAGAAGTGAGTAAAAATAGGTTAGCAATGGTCAAAAATAGCTCAACATGGGTGAGAAATGGGCAAAAGCAGTTTAGAAAAGGAAAAAAAAGGCTGAAAATTGGTTATAAAGTGACAAAATCGTTTAGAGAAGGAAAAAAATGGCTAAAACGCGTTGAAAGTGGGCAAAAATGGTTTAGAAAGTGGAAAAAATGGCTTTATGAGGGATAGAGAGGTGCAAAACTGGGTTAGAAATGGACACAATTGGTTAAAAAGGGTTAGGGAGGTGCAAAACTGGGTTAGAAATGGACACAAATGGTTAAAAAGGGTTAGAGAGGTGCAAAACGGGTAGAAATGGCCAGAAATGGCTTAAAACTGGAAAAGTACTTTGTTAGACAAGGCTAGAAATAGCTAAAAATGACTTCAAATGAGTTAGAACTGAGTAAAAATATTTTAGCAATGGTCAAAAATAGCTCAACATGGGTGAGAAATGGGCAAAAGCAGTTTAGAAAAGGAAAAAAAAAGGCTGAAAATTGGTTATAAAGTGACAAAATCGTTTAGAGAAGGAAAAAAATGGCTAAAACGCGTTGAAAGTGGGCAAAAATGGTTTAGAAAGTGGAAAAAATGGCTTTATGAGGGATAGAGAGCTGCAAAACTGGGTTAGAGATGGACACAATTGGTTAAAAAGGGTTAGGGAGGTGCAAAACTGCGTTAGAAATGGACACATATGGTTAAAAAGTGTTAGAGAGGTGCAAAACGGGTAGAAATGTCTAAAGATCGGTTAAGAAGGGGTAGAGAAGCCTAAAAATGGGTTAGAGAAGGTTAAAACTGGGCCTAGATTTATTAGAGATGTGCAAAACCGGGTTAGAAAATGAAAACTATGGCTTGAAACGGGTTGCAATTGGGAAAAAATGGTTTAGAAATAGCCAAACTTGGTTTGAAGATTTTTAGAGAAAAGCAAAATTGGGTTAGAAACGGCCAAAACCGGCTTAACTGTGATGAGAGAAGTGCAAAACCGTGTTAGAAATGGCCAAAAATGGCTTAAAACTGGAAAAGTACTTTGTTAGACAAGGCTAGAAATAGCTAAAAATGACTTCAAATGAGTTAGAAGTGAGTAAAAATAGGTTAGCAATGGTCAAAAATAGCTCAACATGGGTGAGAAATGGGCAAAAGCAGTTTAGAAAAGGAAAAAAAAAGGCTGAAAATTGGTTATAAAGTGACAAAATCGTTTAGAGAAGGGAAAAAAATGGCTAAAACGCGTTGAAAGTGGGCAAAAATGGTTTAGAAAGAGGAAAAAATGGCTTTATGAGGGATAGAGAGGTGCAAAACTGGGTTAGAGATGGACACAATTGGTTAAAAAGGGTTAGGGAGGTGCAAAACTGCGTTAGAAATGGACACAAATGGTTTAAAAGGGTTAGAGAGGTGCAAAACGGGTAGAAATGGCCAGAAATGGCTTAAAACTGGAAAAGTACTTTGTTAGACAAGGCTAGAAATAGCTAAAAATGACTTCAAATGAGTTAGAAGTGAGTAAAAATAGGTTAGCAATGGTCAAAAATAGCTCAACATGGGTGAGAAATGGGCAAAAGCAGTTTAGAAAAGGAAAAAAAAAGGCTGAAAATTGGTTATAAAGTGACAAAATCGTTTAGAGAAGGAAAAAAATGGCTAAAACGCGTTGAAAGTGGGCAAAAATGGTTTAGAAAGTGGAAAAAATGGCTTTATGAGGGATAGAGAGGTGCAAAACTGGGTTAGAGATGGACACAATTGGTTAAAAAGGGTTAGGGAGGTGCAAAACTGGGTTAGAAATGGACACAAATGGTTAAAAAGGGTTAGAGAGGTGCAAAACGGGTAGAAATGGCCAAAGATCGGTTAAGAAGGGGTAGAGAAGCCTAAAAATGGGTTAGAGAAGGTTAAAACTGGGCCCAGATTTATTAGAGATGTGCAAAACCCGGTTAGAAAATGAAAACTATGGCTTGAAACGGGTTGCAATTGGGAAAAAATGGTTTAGAAATAGCCAAACTTGGTTTGAAGATTTTTAGAGAAAAGCAAAATTGGGTTAGAAACGGCCAAAACCGGCTTAACTGTGATGAGAGAAGTGCAAAACCGTGTTAGAAATGGCCAAAAATGGCTTAAAACTGGAAAAGAACTTTGTTAGACAAGGCTAGAAATAGCTAAAAATGACTTCAAATGAGTTAGAAGTGAGTAAAAATAGGTTAGCAATGGTCAAAAATAGCTCAACATGGGTGAGAAATGGGCAAAAGCAGTTTAGAAAAGGAAAAAAAGGCTGAAAATTGGTTATAAAGTGACAAAATCGTTTAGAGAAGGGAAAAAAATGGCTAAAACGCGTTGAAAGTGGGCAAAAATGGTTTAGAAAGAGGAAAAAATAGCTTTATGAGGGATAGAGAGGTGCAAAACTGGGTTAGAGATGGACACAATTGGTTAAAAAGGGTTAGGGAGGTGCAAAACTGCGTTAGAAATGGACACAAATGGTTTAAAAGGGTTAGAGAGGTGCAAAACGGGTAGAAATGGCCAGAAATGGCTTAAAACTGGAAAAGTACTTTGTTAGACAAGGCTAGAAATAGCTAAAAATGACTTCAAATGAGTTAGAAGTGAGTAAAAATAGGTTAGCAATGGTCAAAAATAGCTCAACATGGGTGAGAAATGGGCAAAAGCAGTTTAGAAAAGGAAAAAAAAAGGCTGAAAATTGGTTATAAAGTGACAAAATCGTTTAGAGAAGGAAAAAAAATGGCTAAAACGCGTTGAAAGTGGGCAAAAATGGTTTAGAAAGTGGAAAAAAATGGCTTTATGAGGGATAGAGAGGTGCAAAACTGGGTTAGAGATGGACACAATTGGTTAAAAAGGGTTAGGGAGGTGCAAAACTGGGTTAGAAATGGACACAAATGGTTAAAAAGGGTTAGAGAGGTGCAAAACGGGTAGAAATGGCCAAAGATCGGTTAAGAAGGGGTAGAGAAGCCTAAAAATGGGTTAGAGAAGGTTAAAACTGGGCCCAGATTTATTAGAGATGTGCAAAACCAGGTTAGAAAATGAAAACTATGGCTTGAAACGGGTTGCAATTGGGAAAAAATGGTTTAGAAATAGCCAAACTTGGTTTGAAGATTTTTAGAGAAAAGCAAAATTGGGTTAGAAACGGCCAAAACCGGCTTAACTGTGATGAGAGAAGTGCAAAACCGTGTTAGAAATGGCCAAAAATGGCTTAAAACTGGAAAAGAACTTTGTTAGACAAGGCTAGAAATAGCTAAAAATGACTTCAAATGAGTTAGAAGTGAGTAAAAATAGGTTAGCAATGGTCAAAAATAGCTCAACATGGGTGAGAAATGGGCAAAAGCAGTTTAGAAAAGGAAAAAAAGGCTGAAAATTGGTTATAAAGTGACAAAATCGTTTAGAGAAGGGAAAAAATGGCTAAAACGCGTTGAAAGTGGGCAAAAATGGTTTAGAAAGAGGAAAAAAATGGCTTTATGAGGGATAGAGAGGTGCAAAACTGGGTTAGAGATGGACACAATTGGTTAAAAAGGGTTAGGGAGGTGCAAAACTGCGTTAGAAATGGACACAAATGGTTTAAAAGGGTTAGAGAGGTGCAAAACAGGTAGAAATGGCCAGAAATGGCTTAAAACTGTAAAAGTACTTTGTTAGACAAGGCTAGAAATAGCTAAAAATGACTTCAAATGAGTTAGAAGTGAGTAAAAATAGGTTAGCAATGGTCAAAAATAGCTCAACATGGGTGAGAAATGGGCAAAAGCAGTTTAGAAAAGGAAAAAAAAAGGCTGAAAATTGGTTATAAAGTGACAAAATCGTTTAGAGAAGGAAAAAAATGGCTAAAACGCGTTGAAAGTGGGCAAAAATGGTTTAGAAAGTGGAAAAAAATGGCTTTATGAGGGATAGAGAGGTGCAAAACTGGGTTAGAAATGGACACAATTGGTTAAAAAGGGTTAGGGAGGTGCAAAACTGGGTTAGAAATGGACACAAATGGTTAAAAAGGGTTAGAGAGGTGCAAAACGGGTAGAAATGGCCAGAAATGTCTTAAAACTGGAAAAGTACTTTGTTAGACAAGGCTAGAAATAGCTAAAAATGACTTCAAATGAGTTAGAACTGAGTAAAAATATTTTAGCAATGGTCAAAAATAGCTCAACATGGGTGAGAAATGGGCAAAAGCAGTTTAGAAAAGGAAAAAAAAGGCTGAAAATTGGTTATAAAGTGACAAAATCGTTTAGAGAAGGAAAAAAAATGGCTAAAACGCGTTGAAAGTGGGCAAAAATGGTTTAGAAAGTGGAAAAAATGGCTTTATGAGGGATAGAGAGGTGCAAAACTGGGTTAGAGATGGACACAATTGGTTAAAAAGGGTTAGGGAGGTGCAAAACTGCGTTAGAAATGGACACATATGGTTAAAAAGTGTTAGAGAGGTGCAAAACGGGTAGAAATGTCTAAAGATCGGTTAAGAAGGGGTAGAGAAGCCTAAAAATGGGTTAGAGAAGGTTAAAACTGGGCCTAGATTTATTAGAGATGTGCAAAACCGGGTTAGAAAATGAAAACTATGGCTTGAAACGGGTTGCAATTGGGAAAAAATGGTTTAGAAATAGCCAAACTTGGTTTGAAGATTTTTAGAGAAAAGCAAAATTGGGTTAGAAACGGCCAAAACCGGCTTAACTGTGATGAGAGAAGTGCAAAAACCGTGTTAGAAATGGCCAAAAATGGCTTAAAACTGGAAAAGTACTTTGTTAGACAAGGCTAGAAATAGCTAAAAATGACTTCAAATGAGTTAGAAGTGAGTAAAAATAGGTTAGCAATGGTCAAAAATAGCTCAACATGGGTGAGAAATGGGCAAAAGCAGTTTAGAAAAGGAAAAAAAAAGGCTGAAAATTGGTTATAAAGTGACAAAATCGTTTAGAGAAGGGAAAAAAATGGCTAAAACGCGTTGAAAGTGGGCAAAAATGGTTTAGAAAGAGGAAAAAATGGCTTTATGAGGGATAGAGAGGTGCAAAACTGGGTTAGAGATGGACACAATTGGTTAAAAAGGGTTAGGGAGGTGCAAAACTGCGTTAGAAATGGACACAAATGGTTTAAAAGGGTTAGAGAGGTGCAAAACGGGTAGAAATGGCCAGAAATGGCTTAAAACTGGAAAAGTACTTTGTTAGACAAGGCTAGAAATAGCTAAAAATGACTTCAAATGAGTTAGAAGTGAGTAAAAATAGGTTAGCAATGGTCAAAAATAGCTCAACATGGGTGAGAAATGGGCAAAAGCAGTTTAGAAAAGGAAAAAAAAAGGCTGAAAATTGGTTATAAAGTGACAAAATCGTTTAGAGAAGGGAAAAAATGGCTAAAACGCGTTGAAAGTGGGCAAAAATGGTTTAGAAAGAGGAAAAAATGGCTTTATGAGGGATAGAGAGGTGCAAAACTGGGTTAGAGATGGACACAATTGGTTAAAAAGGGTTAGGGAGGTGCAAAACTGCGTTAGAAATGGACACAAATGGTTTAAAAGGGTTAGAGAGGTGCAAAACGGGTAGAAATGGCCAGAAATGGCTTAAAACTGGAAAAGTACTTTGTTAGACAAGGCTAGAAATAGCTAAAAATGACTTCAAATGAGTTAGAAGTGAGTAAAAATAGGTTAGCAATGGTCAAAAATAGCTCAACATGGGTGAGAAATGGGCAAAAGCAGTTTAGAAAAGGAAAAAAAAAGGCTGAAAATTGGTTATAAAGTGACAAAATCGTTTAGAGAAGGAAAAAAATGGCTAAAACGCGTTGAAAGTGGGCAAAAATGGTTTAGAAAGTGGAAAAAATGGCTTTATGAGGGATAGAGAGGTGCAAAACTGGGTTAGAGATGGACACAATTGGTTAAAAAGGGTTAGGGAGGTGCAAAACTGCGTTAGAAATGGACACAAATGGTTAAAAAGGGTTAGAGAGGTGCAAAACGGGTAGAAATGGCCAGAAATGTCTTAAAACTGGAAAAGTACTTTGTTAGACAAGGCTAGAAATAGCTAAAAATGACTTCAAATGAGTTAGAACTGAGTAAAAATATTTTAGCAATGGTCAAAAATAGCTCAACATGGGTGAGAAATGGGCAAAAGCAGTTTAGAAAAGGAAAAAAAAAGGCTGAAAATTGGTTATAAAGTGACAAAATCGTTTAGAGAAGGAAAAAAATGGCTAAAACGCGTTGAAAGTGGGCAAAAATGGTTTAGAAAGAGGAAAAAATGGCTTTATGAGGGATAGAGAGGTGCAAAACTGGGTTAGAGATGGACACAATTGGTTAAAAAGGGTTAGGGAGGTGCAAAACTGCGTTAGAAATGGACACATATGGTTAAAAAGTGTTAGAGAGGTGCAAAACGGGTAGAAATGTCTAAAGATCGGTTAAGAAGGGGTAGAGAAGCCTAAAAATGGGTTAGAGAAGGTTAAAACTGGGCCTAGATTTATTAGAGATGTGCAAAACCGGGTTAGAAAATGAAAACTATGGCTTGAAACGGGTTGCAATTGGGAAAAAATGGTTTAGAAATAGCCAAACTTGGTTTGAAGATTTTTAGAGAAAAGCAAAATTGGGTTAGAAACGGCCAAAACCGGCTTAACTGTGATGAGAGAAGTGCAAAACCGTGTTAGAAATGGCCAAAAATGGCTTAAAACTGGAAAAGTACTTTGTTAGACAAGGCTAGAAATAGCTAAAAATGACTTCAAATGAGTTAGAACTGAGTAAAAATATTTTAGCAATGGTCAAAAATAGCTCAACATGGGTGAGAAATGGGCAAAAGCAGTTTAGAAAAGGAAAAAAAAAGGCTGAAAATTGGTTATAAAGTGACAAAATCGTTTAGAGAAGGGAAAAAATGGCTAAAAACGCGTTGAAAGTGGGCAAAAATGGTTTAGAAAGAGGAAAAAATGGCTTTATGAGGGATAGAGAGGTGCAAAACTGGGTTAGAGATGGACACAATTGGTTAAAAAGGGTTAGGGAGGTGCAAAACTGCGTTAGAAATGGACACAAATGGTTTAAAAGGGTTAGAGAGGTGCAAAACGGGTAGAAATGGCCAGAAATGGCTTAAAACTGGAAAAGTACTTTGTTAGACAAGGCTAGAAATAGCTAAAAATGACTTCAAATGAGTTAGAAGTGAGTAAAAATAGGTTAGCAATGGTCAAAAATAGCTCAACATGGGTGAGAAATGGGCAAAAGCAGTTTAGAAAAGGAAAAAAAAAGGCTGAAAATTGGTTATAAAGTGACAAAATCGTTTAGAGAAGGAAAAAAATGGCTAAAACGCGTTGAAAGTGGGCAAAAATGGTTTAGAAAGAGGAAAAAATGGCTTTATGAGGGATAGAGAGGTGCAAAACTGGGTTAGAGATGGACACAATTGGTTAAAAAGGGTTAGGGAGGTGCAAAACTGGGTTAGAAATGGACACAAATGGTTAAAAAGGGTTAGAGAGGTGCAAAACGGGTAGAAATGGCCAAAGATCGGTTAAGAAGGGGTAGAGAAGCCTAAAAATGGGTTAGAGAAGGTTAAAACTGGGCCCAGATTTATTAGAGATGTGCAAAACCAGTTTAGAAAATGAAAACTATGGCTTGAAACGGGTTGCAATTGGGAAAAAATGGTTTAGAAATAGCCAAACTTGGTTTGAAGATTTTTAGAGAAAAGCAAAATTGGGTTAGAAACGGCCAAAACCGGCTTAACTGTGATGAGAGAAGTGCAAAACCGTGTTAGAAATGGCCAAAAATGGCTTAAAACTGGAAAAGAACTTTGTTAGACAAGGCTAGAAATAGCTAAAAATGACTTCAAATGAGTTAGAAGTGAGTAAAAATAGGTTAGCAATGGTCAAAAATAGCTCAAAATGGGTGAGAAATGGGCAAAAGCAGTTTAGAAAAGGAAAAAAAAAAGGCTGAAAATTGGTTATAAAGTGACAAAATCGTTTAGAGAAGGGAAAAAATGGCTAAAACGCGTTGAAAGTGGGCAAAAATGGTTTAGAAAGAGGAAAAAACGGCTTTATGAGGGATAGAGAGGTGCAAAACTGGGTTAGAGATGGACACAATTGGTTAAAAAGGGTTAGGGAGGTGCAAAACTGCGTTAGAAATGGACACAAATGGTTTAAAAGGGTTAGAGAGGTGCAAAACGGGTAGAAATGGCCAGAAATGGCTTAAAACTGTAAAAGTACTTTGTTAGACAAGGCTAGAAATAGCTAAAAATGACTTCAAATGAGTTAGAAGTGAGTAAAAATAGGTTAGCAATGGTCAAAAATAGCTCAACATGGGTGAGAAATGGGCAAAAGCAGTTTAGAAAAGGAAAAAAAAGGCTGAAAATTGGTTATAAAGTGACAAAATCGTTTAGAGAAGGAAAAAAAATGGCTAAAACGCGTTGAAAGTGGGCAAAAATGGTTTAGAAAGTGGAAAAAATGGCTTTATGAGGGATAGAGAGGTGCAAAACTGGGTTAGAAATGGACACAATTGGTTAAAAAGGGTTAGGGAGGTGCAAAACTGGGTTAGAAATGGACACAAATGGTTAAAAAGGGTTAGAGAGGTGCAAAACGGGTAGAAATGGCCAGAAATGGCTTAAAACTGGAAAAGTACTTTGTTAGACAAGGCTAGAAATAGCTAAAAATGACTTCAAATGAGTTAGAACTGAGTAAAAATATTTTAGCAATGGTCAAAAATAGCTCAACATGGGTGAGAAATGGGCAAAAGCAGTTTAGAAAAGGAAAAAAAAAGGCTGAAAATTGGTTATAAAGTGACAAAATCGTTTAGAGAAGGAAAAAAATGGCTAAAACGCGTTGAAAGTGGGCAAAAATGGTTTAGAAAGTGGAAAAAATGGCTTTATGAGGGATAGAGAGGTGCAAAACTGGGTTAGAAATGGACACAATTGGTTAAAAAGGGTTAGGGAGGTGCAAAACTGGGTTAGAAATGGACACAAATGGTTAAAAAGGGTTAGAGAGGTGCAAAACGGGTAGAAATGGCCAAAGATCGGTTAAGAAGGGGTAGAGAAGCCTAAAAATGGGTTAGAGAAGGTTAAAACTGGGCCCAGATTTATTAGAGATGTGCAAAACCAGGTTAGAAAAGGAAAACTATGGCTTGAAACGGGTTGCAATTGGGAAAAAATGGTTTAGAAATAGCCAAACTTGGTTTGAAGATTTTTAGAGAAGAGCAAAATTGGGTTAGAAACGACCAAAACCGGCTTAACAATGATGAGAGAAGTGCAAAACCGTGTTAGAAATGGCCAAAAATGGCTTAAAACTGGAAAAGAACTTTGTTAGACAAGGCTAGAAATAGCTAAAAATGACTTCAAATGAGTTAGAAGTGAGTAAAAATAGGTTAGCAATGGTCAAAAATAGCTCAACATGGGTGAGAAATGGGCAAAAGCAGTTTAGAAAAGGAAAAAAAAAGGCTGAAAATTGGTTATAAAGTGACAAAATCGTTTAGAGAAGGAAAAAAAATGGCTAAAACGCGTTGAAAGTGGGCAAAAATGGTTTAGAAAGTGGAAAAAATGGCTTTATGAGGGATAGAGAGGTGCAAAACTGGGTTAGAAATGGACACAATTGGTTAAAAAGGGTTAGAGAGGTGCAAAACGGGTAGAAATGTCTAAAGATCGGTTAAGAAGGGGTAGAGAAGCCTAAAAATGGGTTAGAGAAGGTTAAAACTGGGCCCAGATTTATTAGAGATGTGCAAAACCAGGTTAGAAAAGGAAAACTATGGCTTGAAACGGGTTGCAATTGGGAAAAAATGGTTTAGAAATAGCCAAACTTGGTTTGAAGATTTTTAGAGAAAAGCAAAATTGGGTTAGAAACGGCCAAAACCGGCTTAACTGTGATGAGAGAAGTGCAAAACCGTGTTAGAAATGGCCAAAAATGGCTTAAAACTGGAAAAGAACTTTGTTAGACAAGGCTAGAAATAGCTAAAAATGACTTCAAATGAGTTAGAAGTGAGTAAAAATAGGTTAGCAATGGTCAAAAATAGCTCAACATGGGTGAGAAATGGGCAAAAGCAGTTTAGAAAAGGAAAAAAAGGCTGAAAATTGGTTATAAAGTGACAAAATCGTTTAGAGAAGGGAAAAAAATGGCTAAAACGCGTTGAAAGTGGGCAAAAATGGTTTAGAAAGAGGAAAAAAATGGCTTTATGAGGGATAGAGAGGTGCAAAACTGGGTTAGAGATGGACACAATTGGTTAAAAAGGGTTAGGGAGGTGCAAAACTGCGTTAGAAATGGACACTAATGGTTTAAAAGGGTTAGAGAGGTGCAAAACGGGTAGAAATGGCCAGAAATGGCTTAAAACTGGAAAAGTACTTTGTTAGACAAGGCTAGAAATAGCTAAAAATGACTTCAAATGAGTTAGAAGTGAGTAAAAATAGGTTAGCAATGGTCAAAAATAGCTCAACATGGGTGAGAAATGGGCAAAAGCAGTTTAGAAAAGGAAAAAAAAGGCTGAAAATTGGTTATAAAGTGACAAAATCGTTTAGAGAAGGAAAAAAAATGGCTAAAACGCGTTGAAAGTGGGCAAAAATGGTTTAGAAACTGGAAAAAATGGCTTTATGAGGGATAGAGAGGTGCAAAACTGGGTTAGAGATGGACACAATTGGTTAAAAAGGGTTAGGGAGGTGCAAAACTGGGTTAGAAATGGACACAAATGGTTAAAAAGGGTTAGAGAGGTGCAAAACGGGTAGAAATGGCCAAAGATCGGTTAAGAAGGGGTAGAGAAGCCTAAAAATGGGTTAGAGAAGGTTAAAACTGGGCCCAGATTTATTAGAGATGTGCAAAACCGGGTTAGAAAATGAAAACTATGGCTTGAAACTGGTTGCAATTGGGAAAAAATGGTTTAGAAATAGCCAAACTTGGTTTGAAGATTTTTAGAGAAAAGCAAAATTGGGTTAGAAACGGCCAAAACCAGCTTAACTGTGATGAGAGAAGTGCAAAACCGTGTTAGAAATGGCCAAAAATGGCTTAAAACTGGAAAAGAACTTTGTTAGACAAGGCTAGAAATAGCTAAAAATGACTTCAAATGAGTTAGAAGTGAGTAAAAATAGGTTAGCAATGGTCAAAAATAGCTCAACATGGGTGAGAAATGGGCAAAAGCAGTTTAGAAAAGGAAAAAAAAAGGCTGAAAATTGGTTATAAAGTGACAAAATCGTTTAGAGAAGGAAAAAAATGGCTAAAACGCGTTGAAAGTGGGCAAAAATGGTTTAGAAAGTGGAAAAAATGGCTTTATGAGGGATAGAGAGGTGCAAAACTGGGTGAGAAATGGACACAATTGGTTAAAAAGGGTTAGGGAGGTGCAAAACTGGGTTAGAAATGGACACAAATGGTTAAAAAGGGTTAGAGAGGTGCAAAACGGGTAGAAATGGCCAGAAATGGCTTAAAACTGGAAAAGTACTTTGTTAGACAAGGCTAGAAATAGCTAAAAATGACTTCAAATGAGTTAGAACTGAGTAAAAATATTTTAGCAATGGTCAAAAATAGCTCAACATGGGTGAGAAATGGGCAAAAGCAGTTTAGAAAAGGAAAAAAAAAGGCTGAAAATTGGTTATAAAGTGACAAAATCGTTTAGAGAAGGGAAAAAATGGCTAAAACGCGTTGAAAGTGGGCAAAAATGGTTTAGAAAGTGGAAAAAATGGCTTTATGAGGGATAGAGAGGTGCAAAACTGGGTTAGAAATGGACACAATTGGTTAAAAAGGGTTAGGGAGGTGCAAAACTGGGTTAGAAATGGACACAAATGGTTAAAAAGGGTTAGAGAGGTGCAAAACGGGTAGAAATGGCCAAAGATCGGTTAAGAAGGGGTAGAGAAGCCTAAAAATGGGTTAGAGAAGGTTAAAACTGGGCCCAGATTTATTAGAGATGTGCAAAACCAGGTTAGAAAAGGAAAACTATGGCTTGAAACGGGTTGCAATTGGGAAAAAATGGATTAGAAATAGCCAAACTTGGTTTGAAGATTTTTAGAGAAGAGCAAAATTGGGTTAGAAACGACCAAAACCGGCTTAACAATGATGAGAGAAGTGCAAAACCGTGTTAGAAATGGCCAAAAATGGCTTAAAACTGGAAAAGAACTTTGTTAGACAAGGCTAGAAATAGCTAAAAATGACTTCAAATGAGTTAGAAGTGAGTAAAAATAGGTTAGCAATGGTCAAAAATAGCTCAACATGGGTGAGAAATGGGCAAAAGCAGTTTAGAAAAGGAAAAAAAAAGGCTGAAAATTGGTTATAAAGTGACAAAATCGTTTAGAGAAGGGAAAAAAATGGCTAAAACGCGTTGAAAGTGGGCAAAAATGGTTTAGAAAGAGGAAAAAATGGCTTTATGAGGGATAGAGAGGTGCAAAACTGGGTTAGAGATGGACACAATTGGTTAAAAAGGGTTAGGGAGGTGCAAAACTGCGTTAGAAATGGACACAAATGGTTTAAAAGGGTTAGAGAGGTGCAAAACGGGTAGAAATGGCCAGAAATGGCTTAAAACTGTAAAAGTACTTTGTTAGACAAGGCTAGAAATAGCTAAAAATGACTTCAAATGAGTTAGAAGTGAGTAAAAATAGGTTAGCAATGGTCAAAAATAGCTCAACATGGGTGAGAAATGGGCAAAAGCAGTTTAGAAAAGGAAAAAAAAAAGGCTGAAAATTGGTTATAAAGTGACAAAATCGTTTAGAGAAGGAAAAAAATGGCTAAAACGCGTTGAAAGTGGGCAAAAATGGTTTAGAAAGTGGAAAAAATGGCTTTATGAGGGATAGAGAGGTGCAAAACTGGGTTAGAGATGGACACAATTGGTTAAAAAGGGTTAGGGAGGTGCAAAACTGGGTTAGAAATGGACACAAATGGTTAAAAAGGGTTAGAGAGGTGCAAAACGGGTAGAAATGGCCAAAGATCGGTTAAGAAGGGGTAGAGAAGCCTAAAAATGGGTTAGAGAAGGTTAAAACTGGGCCCAGATTTATTAGAGATGTGCAAAACCGGGTTAGAAAATGAAAACTATGGCTTGAAACGGGTTGCAATTGGGAAAAAATGGTTTAGAAATAGCCAAACTTGGTTTGAAGATTTTTAGAGAAAAGCAAAATTGGGTTAGAAACGGCCAAAACCAGCTTAACTGTGATGAGAGAAGTGCAAAACCGTGTTAGAAATGGCCAAAAATGGCTTAAAACTGGAAAAGAACTTTGTTAGACAAGGCTAGAAATAGCTAAAAATGACTTCAAATGAGTTAGAAGTGAGTAAAAATAGGTTAGCAATGGTCAAAAATAGCTCAACATGGGTGAGAAATGGGCAAAAGCAGTTTAGAAAAGGAAAAAAAAGGCTGAAAATTGGTTATAAAGTGACAAAATCGTTTAGAGAAGGGAAAAAAATGGCTAAAACGCGTTGAAAGTGGGCAAAAATGGTTTAGAAAGAGGAAAAAATGGCTTTATGAGGGATAGAGAGGTGCAAAACTGGGTTAGAGATGGACACAATTGGTTAAAAAGGGTTAGGGAGGTGCAAAACTGCGTTAGAAATGGACACAAATGGTTTAAAAGGGTTAGAGAGGTGCAAAACGGGTAGAAATGGCCAGAAATGGCTTAAAACTGTAAAAGTACTTTGTTAGACAAGGCTAGAAATAGCTAAAAATGACTTCAAATGAGTTAGAAGTGAGTAAAAATAGGTTAGCAATGGTCAAAAATAGCTCAACATGGGTGAGAAATGGGCAAAAGCAGTTTAGAAAAGGAAAAAAAAAAGGCTGAAAATTGGTTATAAAGTGACAAAATCGTTTAGAGAAGGAAAATAATGGCTAAAACGAGTTGAAAGTGGGCAAAAATGGTTTAGAAAGTGGAAAAAATGGCTTTATGAGGGATAGAGAGGTGCAAAACTGGGTTAGAAATGGACACTATTGGTTAAAAAGGGTTAGGGAGGTGCAAAACTGGGTTAGAAATGGACACAAATGGTTAAAAAGGGTTAGAGAGGTGCAAAACGGGTAGAAATGGCCAGAAATGGCTTAAAACTGGAAAAGTACTTTGTTAGACAAGGCTAGAAATAGCTAAAAATGACTTCAAATGAGTTAGAACTGAGTAAAAATATTTTAGCAATGGTCAAAAATAGCTCAACATGGGTGAGAAATGGGCAAAAGCAGTTTAGAAAAGGAAAAAAAAAGGCTGAAAATTGGTTATAAAGTGACAAAATCGTTTAGAGAAGGAAAAAAATGGCTAAAACACGTTGAAAGTGGGCAAAAATGGTTTAGAAAGTGGAAAAAATGGCTTTATGAGGGATAGAGAGGTGCAAAACTGGGTTAGAAATGGACACAATTGGTTAAAAAGGGTTAGGGAGGTGCAAAACTGGGTTAGAAATGGACACAAATGGTTAAAAAGGGTTAGAGAGGTGCAAAACGGGTAGAAATGGCCAGAAATGGCTTAAAACTGGAAAAGTACTTTGTTAGACAAGGCTAGAAATAGCTAAAAATGACTTCAAATGAGTTAGAACTGAGTAAAAATATTTTAGCAATGGTCAAAAATAGCTCAACATGGGTGAGAAATGGGCAAAAGCAGTTTAGAAAAGGAAAAAAAAGGCTGAAAATTGGTTATAAAGTGACAAAATCGTTTAGAGAAGGAAAAAAATGGCTAAAACGCGTTGAAAGTGGGCAAAAATGGTTTAGAAAGTGGAAAAAATGGCTTTATGAGGGATAGAGAGGTGCAAAACTGGGTTAGAAATGGACACAATTGGTTAAAAAGGGTTAGGGAGGTGCAAAACTGCGTTAGAAATGGACACAAATGGTTTAAAAGGGTTAGAGAGGTGCAAAACGGGTAGAAATGGCCAGAAATGGCTTAAAACTGTAAAAGTACTTTGTTAGACAAGGCTAGAAATAGCTAAAAATGACTTCAAATGAGTTAGAAGTGAGTAAAAATAGGTTAGCAATGGTCAAAAATAGCTCAACATGGGTGAGAAATGGGCAAAAGCAGTTTAGAAAAGGAAAAAAAAAGGCTGAAAATTGGTTATAAAGTGACAAAATCGTTTAGAGAAGGAAAAAAAATGGCTAAAACGCGTTGAAAGTGGGCAAAAATGGTTTAGAAAGTGGAAAAAAATGGCTTTATGAGGGATAGAGAGGTGCAAAACTGGGTTAGAAATGGACACAATTGGTTAAAAAGGGTTAGGGAGGTGCAAAACTGGGTTAGAAATGGACACAAATGGTTAAAAAGGGTTAGAGAGGTGCAAAACGGGTAGAAATGGCCAGAAATGGCTTAAAACTGGAAAAGTACTTTGTTAGACAAGGCTAGAAATAGCTAAAAATGACTTCAAATGAGTTAGAACTGAGTAAAAATATTTTAGCAATGGTCAAAAATAGCTCAACATGGGTGAGAAATGGGCAAAAGCAGTTTAGAAAAGGAAAAAAAAAGGCTGAAAATTGGTTATAAAGTGACAAAATCGTTTAGAGAAGGAAAAAAAATGGCTAAAAACGCGTTGAAAGTGGGCAAAAATGGTTTAGAAAGTGGAAAAAAATGGCTTTATGAGGGATAGAGAGGTGCAAAACTGGGTTAGAAATGGACACAAATGGTTAAAAAGGGTTAGGGAGGTGCAAAACTGGGTTAGAAATGGACACAAATGGTTTAAAAGGGTTAGAGAGGTGCAAAACGGGTAGAAATGGCCAAAGATCGGTTAAGAAGGGGTAGAGAAGCCTAAAAATGGGTTAGAGAAGGTTAAAACTGGGCCCAGATTTATTAGAGATGTGCAAAACCGGGTTAGAAAAGGAAAACTATGGCTTGAAACGGGTTGCAATTGGGAAAAAATGGATTAGAAATAGCCAAACTTGGTTTGAAGATTTTTAGAGAAGAGCAAAATTGGGTTAGAAACGACCAAAACCGGCTTAACAATGATGAGAGAAGTGCAAAACCGTGTTAGAAATGGCCAAAAATGGCTTAAAACTGGAAAAGAACTTTGTTAGACAAGGCTAGAAATAGCTAAAAATGACTTCAAATGAGTTAGAAGTGAGTAAAAATAGGTTAGCAATGGTCAAAAATAGCTCAACATGGGTGAGAAATGGGCAAAAGCAGTTTAGAAAAGGAAAAAAAAAAGGCTGAAAATTGGTTATAAAGTGACAAAATCGTTTAGAGAAGGGAAAAAAAATGGCTAAAACGCGTTGAAAGTGGGCAAAAATGGTTTAGAAAGAGGAAAAAAATGGCTTTATGAGGGATAGAGAGGTGCAAAACTGGGTTAGAGATGGACACAATTGGTTAAAAAGGGTTAGGGAGGTGCAAAACTGCGTTAGAAATGGACACAAATGGTTTAAAAGGGTTAGAGAGGTGCAAAACGGGTAGAAATGGCCAGAAATGGCTTAAAACTGTAAAAGTACTTTGTTAGACAAGGCTAGAAATAGCTAAAAATGACTTCAAATGAGTTAGAAGTGAGTAAAAATAGGTTAGCAAAGGTCAAAAATAGCTCAACATGGGTGAGAAATGGGCAAAAGCAGTTTAGAAAAGGAAAAAAAAAGGCTGAAAATTGGTTATAAAGTGACAAAATCGTTTAGAGAAGGAAAAAAATGGCTAAAACGCGTTGAAAGTGGGCAAAAATGGTTTAGAAAGTGGAAAAAATGGCTTTATGAGGGATAGAGAGGTGCAAAACTGGGTTAGAGATGGACACAATTGGTTAAAAAGGGTTAGGGAGGTGCAAAACTGGGTTAGAAATGGACACAAATGGTTAAAAAGGGTTAGAGAGGTGCAAAACGGGTAGAAATGGCCAAAGATCGGTTAAGAAGGGGTAGAGAAGCCTAAAAATGGGTTAGAGAAGGTTAAAACTGGGCCCAGATTTATTAGAGATGTGCAAAACCAGGTTAGAAAATGAAAACTATGGCTTGAAACGGGTTGCAATTGGGAAAAAATGGTTTAGAAATAGCCAAACTTGGTTTGAAGATTTTTAGAGAAAAGCAAAATTGGGTTAGAAACGGCCAAAACCGGCTTAACTGTGATGAGAGAAGTGCAAAACCGTGTTAGAAATGGCCAAAAATGGCTTAAAACTGGAAAAGAACTTTGTTAGACAAGGCTAGAAATAGCCAAAAATGACTTCAAATGAGTTAGAACTGAGTAAAAATATTTTAGCAATGGTCAAAAATAGCTCAACATGGGTGAGAAATGGGCAAAAGCAGTTTAGAAAAGGAAAAAAAAGGCTGAAAATTGGTTATAAAGTGACAAAATCGTTTAGAGAAGGAAAAAAAATGGCTAAAACGCGTTGAAAGTGGGCAAAAAATGGTTTAGAAAGTGGAAAAAAATGGCTTTATGAGGGATAGAGAGGTGCAAAACTGGGTTAGAAATGGACACAATTGGTTAAAAAGGGTTAGGGAGGTGCAAAACTGCGTTAGAAATGGACACAAATGGTTTAAAAGGGTTAGAGAGGTGCAAAACGGGTAGAAATGGCCAGAAATGGCTTAAAACTGTAAAAGTACTTTGTTAGACAAGGCTAGAAATAGCTAAAAATGACTTCAAATGAGTTAGAAGTGAGTAAAAATAGGTTAGCAATGGTCAAAAATAGCTCAACATGGGTGAGAAATGGGCAAAAGCAGTTTAGAAAAGGAAAAAAAAAGGCTGAAAATTGGTTATAAAGTGACAAAATCGTTTAGAGAAGGAAAAAAATGGCTAAAACGCGTTGAAAGTGGGCAAAAATGGTTTAGAAAGTGGAAAAAATGGCTTTATGAGGGATAGAGAGGTGCAAAACTGGGTTAGAAATGGACACAATTGGTTAAAAAGGGTTAGGGAGGTGCAAAACTGGGTTAGAAATGGACACAAATGGTTAAAAAGGGTTAGAGAGGTGCAAAACGGGTAGAAATGGCCAGAAATGGCTTAAAACTGGAAAAGTACTTTGTTAGACAAGGCTAGAAATAGCTAAAAATGACTTCAAATGAGTTAGAACTGAGTAAAAATATTTTAGCAATGGTCAAAAATAGCTCAACATGGGTGAGAAATGGGCAAAAGCAGTTTAGAAAAGGAAAAAAAAGGCTGAAAA
>NW_022994300.1:0-69277 GCF_012275295.1 Melopsittacus undulatus | reverse complement strand
CCCATTATTACCCCATAGAGCCCCATTGTTGCCCCATTGTTGTCTCATAGAGCCTATTATTGCCCAAATATTACCACATAGAGCCTCATTTTTACCCCATAGAAGCCTCATTTTTGCTCATGGAGGCCCCAATATTACCCATAGAGCCCAATGTTGCCCCATTGTTGCCTCATAGAGCCACATTATTGCCCAACTGTTGCCTCATAGAGCCCATTATTACCCATAGAGCCCCATTTTTGCCCCATTGGTGCCTCAAGAGCGCCATTACTGCCAATTATTACCACATAGAGCCCCATTATACCCCATAAAGCCACATGTTGCCTCATAGAGCCCATTATGCCCCATCTTGCCACATTGTTGACTCACAGAGCCACGTTTATTTCGCCCCAGCTATTACCACATAGAGCCATTATTTACCCCATAGAGCCCCATTGTTGCCATATTGTTTCCATTATTGCCTACATAGAGCCCAATAATTACCCAATTATTACCACATGAGCCCCATTATTACCCCATAGAGCCCATTGTTTCCCCCTTGTTGCCTCATAGAGCCCTTTCTTGCCCAATAATTACCACATACACCCATTATTACCCCTAAAAGCCCCATTGTTGGCTCATAGAGCCCCATTATTACCCATAGACCCCATTGTGCCCCCATTGTTGCCTCATAGAGCCCGTTCTTGCCCAATAATTACCACATAGAGCCCCATTATAACCCCATAAAGCCCCATTGTTGCGTCATAGAGCCCATTATTGCCCACATAGAGCCCCATTGTTGACTCACAGAGCCCCGTTATTGCCCAAATATTACCACATAGAGCCACATTATTACCCCATAGACCCAATTGTTGCCCCATTGTTGCCTCATAGTGCCCCTTTATTGCCCAATTATTACCACATAGAGCCCAGTTACACCATAAAAGCCCCATTCTGCCTCATAGAGCCCCATTATTACCCCATAGACCCCATTGTTGCCCCATTGTTGCCTCATAGTGTTCATTATTGCCCAATTATTACCCACATAGAGCCCCATTATTACCCCATAGAGCCCCATTGTTGCATCATTTTTCCTCATACAGCCTCATATTGCCCAATTATTAGCCACATAGTAGAGCCGCATTATTACACCATAGAGCCCCATGGTTCCCTCATAGAGCCCCATTATTACCCAATTAGAGCCCCACTGTTGCGCATTGTTGCCTCATAGAGCCACATTACAGAACAAAATATTTACCACTAGAGCACCATATTTACCACCATAAAGGCCCATTGTTGCCTCATAGAGCCCCATTATTGCCAACTGTTGGCTCATTGAGCCCCATTATTGCCCCATAGAGCCCCATTGTTGCCCCATTGTGCCTCATAGAGCCCATTATTGCCCAATTATTACCACATAGAGCCCCAATATTATCCCAAAAAGCCCCACTGTTGCCCATAGAGCCCCATTATTACCCATAGAGCCCCATATTGCCCCATTGTTGCCTCATAGAGCCCATTATTGCCAAATACTTTATCACTAGAGCCCCATTATTACTCATGAGCCCATTTTGGCCTCAGAGAGGCCTCATTATTACCCATAGAGCCCATTGTTGCCTCATAGAGCCCCTTTCTTGCCCAATAATTACCACATAGATCCCCATTATTACCCTATAAAAGCCCCATTGTTGGCTCATAGAGCCCCATTATTACCACATAGAGCCCTATTGTTGCCCCCTTGTGTCTCATAGAGACCCATAAATGCCCAATTATTACCACATAGAGACCCATTATTACCCCATAGAGCCCCATTGTTGCCCTATTGTTGCCTCATAGTGTTCCATTATGCCAATTATTACCACATAGAGCCCCATTATTGCCCATAAAGCCCCATTGTTGCCTCATTTTTGCCTCATAGTGCCCATTATTGCCCAATTATTACTACATAGAGCCGCATTATTACACCATAGAGCCCCATTGTTCCCTCATGGAGCCCCATTATTACCCCATAGAGCCCCATTGTTGCCCCATTGTTGCCTCATAGAGCCCTATTATTGTCCAAATATTACCCCATAGAGCCTCATTGTTGCCTCATGGAGCCCCATTATTACCCCATAGAGCCCCACTGTTGCCCCATTGTTGCCTCATAGAGCCACATTACAGAACAATTATTACCACATAGAGCCCCATTATTACCCATAAAGCCCCATTGTTGCGCCATTGTAGCCTCACAGAGCCCTATTATTGCCCAATTATTACCACTATAGAGCCCCATTATTACCCCATAGAGCCCCATTTTTGCCCCATTGGTGCCTCATAGAGTGCCATTACTGCCCAATTATTACCACGTAGAGCCCATTATTACCCCATAAAGCCTCACTGTTCCCTCATAGAGACCCATTATTACCCCATTCTTGCCCCATTGTTGACTCACAGAGCCCCGTTATTGCCCAACTATAAACCACATAGAGCCCCATTATTACCCCATAGAGCCCCATTGTTGCCCCATTGTTGCCTCATAGAGCCCCTTTCTTGCCCAATAATTACCACATACATCCCCATTATTACCCCATAAAAGCCCAATAGTTGGCTCATAGAGCCCATTATTACCCCATAGACCCACATTGTTGCCCCCTTGTTGTCTCATAGAGCCCCTTTCTTGCCCAATAATTACCACATAGAGCCCCATTATAACCCCATAAATCCCCATTGTGCCTCATAGAGCCCCATTGTTGCCTCATAGAGCCCCATTGTTGACTCACAGAGCCCCGTTATTGCCCAAATATTACCACATAGAGCCACATTATTACCCATAGAGCCCCATTGTTGCCCCATGTTGCCTCATAGAGCCCCTTTCTTGCGCCAATAATTACCACATAGAGCCCCGTTATTACCCCATTAAAAGCCCCATTCTTGGCTCATAGAGCCCCATTATTACCCCATAGAGCCCCAATGTGCCCCATTGTTGCCTCATAGTGTTCCATTATTGCCCAATTATACCACATAGAGCCCCATTATTACCCCATAGAGCCCCATTGTTGCCCCATTGTTGCCTCATAGAGCCCTATTATTGCCCACTTATTACCACATAAAGCCCCAATATTATCCCAAAAAGCCCCACTGTTGCCTCATAGAGCCCCATTATTACCCCATAGAGCCCCATTATTGCCATTGTGCCTCATAGAGCCCATTTATTGCCCAATAATTATCACATAGAGCCCCATTATTACCCCATGAAGCCCCATTGTGGCCCTCAGAGAGCCCCATTATTACCCCATAGAGCCCCATTGTTGCCTCATAGAGCCCCTTTCTGCCCAATACTTACCACATAGTAGCCCCATTATTACCCCATAAAAGCCCCCATTCTTGCCTCATAGAGCCCCATTATTACCACATAGACCCCATTGTTGCTCCATGTTGCCTCATAGTGTTCCATTATTGCCCAATTATTACCACATAGAGCCCCATTATTACACCATAAAGCCCCATTGTTTCTCATTAGAGCCGCATTATTACCCCATAGACCCCATAGTTGCCCAATTGTTGTCTCATAGAGCCCCATATTTGCCCAATTATAACCTCATCGAGCCCACATTATTACCCCATAGGACCCAATTGTTGCTCCATTGTTGCCTCATAGTGTTCCATTATTGCCTCAATTATTACCACATACAGCCCATTATCTACACCATAAAGCCCATTGTTGCCTCATAGAGCCCCATTATTAATCCCATAACCCCATTGTTGCCCCATTGTTGCTCATTAGAGCCCCATTATTGCCCAATGATTAGCACATAGAGCAACATTATTTGCCCCATAGAGCCCCATTGTTGCTTCATTGTTCCCTCATACAGCCCTATTATTGCCCCAATTATTAGCACATAGAGCCCCATTTTCTACCCCATAGAGCCTCATTGTTGCCCAATTGTTGCCTCATAGAGCCCCATAATTACCCCATCATTATTACCACATAGAGCCCCATTATTACCCCATAGAGCCCCACTGTTGCCCCATTGTGCCTCATAGAGCCCTATTATTGTGCAAATATTACCACTTAGAGACTCATTTTTTTACCCCATAGGAGCCTCATTTTTTTGCCTCATGGAGCCCCCATTATTACCCCATAGAGCCCCATTTTTGGCCCATTGGTGCCTCATAGAGCGCCATTACTGCCCCAATTATTACAACATAGAGCCCCATTATTACCCCCATAAAGCCTCACTGTTCCCCCATAGAGGACCCATTTATGACCCCATTCTTGCCACATTTGTTGACTCACAGAGCCCTGTTATTGCCCAGCTATTACCACATAGAGCCCCATTTATTACCCCATAGAGCCCCATTGTTGCCCTCATTGTTTCCCCATTCTTTGCCTCATAGAGCCCCATAATTACCCAATTATTACCACATAGAGCCCCATTATTACCCCATAGAGCCCCATTGTTGCCCCCTTGTTGCCTCATAGAGCCCCTTTCTTGCCCAATAATTACCACATACATCCCCATTATTACCCATAAAAGCCTTAATTAGTTGGCTCATAGAGCCCCATTATTACCCCATAGACCCCATTGTTGCCCCATTGTTGTCTCATAGAGCCCCTTTCTTGGCCCAATAATTACCACATAAGCCCCATTATAACCCCATAAATCCCCATTGTTGCCTCATAGAGCCCCATTGTTGCCTTCATAGAGCCCCATTGTTGACTCACAGAGCCCCGTTATTGCCCAAACTATTACCACATAGAGCCCCATTATTACCCCATAGAGCCCCATTGTTGCCCCATTTTTTGCCCTCATAGAGCCCCTTTCTTGCCAATAATTACCACCATAGAGCCCCGTTATTACCCCATAAAAGCCCCATTCTTGGCTCATAGAGCCCCCATCTTATTACCCCATAGAGCCCCAATGGTTGCCCCATTGTTGCCTCATAGTGTTCCATTATTGCCCAGTTATTACCACATAGAGCCCCATTATTGCCCCTAGAGCCCCATTGTTGCCCCATTGTTGCCTCATAGAGCCCTATTATTGCCCAATAAATAATCACATAGAACCCCATTATTTACCCCATGAAGCCGCATCTTGTGGCCTCAGAGAGCCCCATTATTCCCCATTAGAGCCCCATGGTTGCCTCATAGAGCCCCTTCTTGCCCAATAATTACCAATAGAGCCCCATTATTACCCCCATAAAAGCCCCATTGTTGCCTCATAGAGCCCCATATTACCACATAGACCCCATTATTGCTCCATTGTCTGCTCATAGTGTTCCATTATTGCCCAATTATTACCACATAGAGCCCCATTATTACACCATAAAGCCCCATTGTTCGCCTCATAGATCCCCATTATTTTATCCCATAGAGGCCCCATTCTGCCCCATTGTTGCCTCATAGAGCCCCAGTATTATCCCATAGAGCCCCATTGTTGCCCAATGTTGCCTCATAGAGCCCCATAATTACCCCAATTATTACAACATAGAGCCCCATATTACCCCATAGAGCCCCATTGTTGCGCCACTTGTAGCCTCACAGAGCCCTATTATTTGCCAATTATTACCACATAGAGCCCCATTATTACCCCATAGAGCACCCATTGTCTGCCCCATTGTTGCCTAATAGAGCCCCTTTCTTGCCCAATAATTACCACATAGAGCCCCATTATAACCCCATAAAGCCCCATTGTTGCCTCATAGAGCCACATTATTGCCCAACTGTTGCCTCATTGAGCCCCATTATTACCCCATAGAGCCCCATTTTTGCCCCATTGGTGCCTCATAGAGCGCCATTACTACCCAATTATTACCACGTAGAGCCCCATTATACCCCATAAAGGCCCTCACTGTTCCCTCATAGAGACCCATTATACCCCATTTCTTGCCCCATTGTTGACTCACAGAGCCGGTTATTGCCCAACCTATAACCCACATAGAGCCCCATATTACCCATAGAACCCCATTGTGGCCTCATAGAGCCCCATAATTACCCAATTATTACCACATAGAGCCCTCATTATTTTAACCACATAGAGCCCCATTGTTGCCCCCTTGTTTGCCTCATAGAGCCCCTTTCTTGCCCAATAATTACCACATAGAGCCCCATTATTACCCCAATAAAGTCTTATGTTGTCTCATAGAGACCCATTATTACCCCATAGACCCCAGTGTTGCCCCATGTTGTCTCATAGAGCCCCCTTTCTTGCCCAATAATTACCACATAGAGCCCCATTATAACCCCATAAAGCCCCATTGTTGCCTCATAGAGCCCCATTGTTGCCTCATAGAGCCCCATTGTGACTCACAGAGCCCCGTTATTGCCCAAATATTACACATAGAGCCCCATTATTACCCCATAGAGCCCCATTGTTGCCCATTCTTGCCTCATAGAGCCCCATAATTACCCAATTATTACCACATAGAGCCCCATTATTACCCCATAAAGCTATATTGTGGCTCATAGAGCCCTATTATTACCCCATAGAGCCACATTGTTGCCCCCATTGTTTGCCTAATACAGCCCCTTTCTTGCCCAATAATTATCACATAGAGCCCCATTATTACCCCATAAAAGCCTTATTGTTGTCTCATAGAGGACCAATTATTACCCCATAGACCCCCATTTGTTTGCCCCATGTTGTCTCATAGAGCCACTTTCTTGCCCCAATAATTACCACATAGAGCCCATTATAACCCCATAAAGCCCCATTGTTGCCTCATAGAGCCCCATTGTTTGCCTCATAGAGCCCCATTGTTGACTCACAGAACCCCGTTATGCCCAAACTCATTACCACATAGAGCCCCCATTATTACCCCATAAAGCCCATTGTTTCCCTCATCTAGCCCCCATTATTACCCAACTTATTGCATCATAGAGCCCCATTATACACCATAAAGTTCCCATTGTTGCCTCATAGAGCCCCTTTCTTGCCCTATAATTACCACATAGAGCCCCATTATAACCCCATAAAGCCCCATTGTTGCCTCATAGAGCCCCATTATTACCCCAGAGAGCCCCACTGTTGCCCCATTGTTGCCTCATAGAGCCACATTATTGCCCAACTGTTGCCTCATTGAGCCTCATTATTACCCCATAGAGCGCCATTTTTGCCCCATTGTTGCCTCATAGAGCGCCATTACTGCCCAATTATTACCACATATTAGCCCCAATTATTACCCCATAAAAGCCTTATTGTTGTCTCATAGAGACCCATTATTACCCCATAGACCCCATTGTTGCCCCATTATTGCCTCATAGAGCGCTATTACTGCCCAATTATTACTCCATAGAGCCCCATTATTACCCCATAAAGCCTCACTGTTCCCTCATAGAGACCATTATTACCCCATTCTTGCCCCATTGTTGACTCACAGAGCCCCGTTATTGCCCAACTATTACCACATAGAGCCCCATTATTACCCCATAGAGCCCCATTGTTGCCCCATTGTTGCCCCATTGTTGCCTCATAGAAGCCCCATAATTACCCAATTATTACCACATAGAGCCCCATTATTACCCCATAGAGCCCCATTGTTGCCCCCTTGTTGCCTCATAGAGCCCTTTCTTGCCAATAATTACCACATTACATCCCCATTATTACCCCATTAAAAGCCCAATAGTTGGCTCATAGAGCCCCTTTATTACCCCATAGACCCCATTGTTGCCCCCTGTTGTCTCATAGAGCCCCTTTCTTGCCCAATAATTACCAATAGAGCCCCATTATAACCCGATAAATCCCCATTGTTGCCTCATAGAGCCCCATTGTTTGCCTCATAGAGCCCATTGTTGACTCACAGAGCCCCGTTATTGCCCAACTATTACCACATAGAGCCCCATTATTACCCCATAAAGCCCCATTGTTGCCTCATAGAGCCCCATTATTACCCCATAGAGCCCCATTGTTGCCCCATTGTTGCCTCATAGAGCGCCATTACTGCCAAATTATTACCACATAGAGCCGCATTATTACCCCATAAAGACTCACTGTTACCTCATAGAGACCCATTATGACCCCACTCTTGCCCCATTGTTGACTAACAGAGCCCCGTTATTGCCCAACTATTACCACATAGAGCCCCATATTACCCATAATAGCCCCATTGTTGCCTCATAGAGCCCCATTATTACCACATAGACCCCATTGTTGCTCCATTGTTGCCTCATAGTGTTCCATTATTGCCCAATTATTACCACATAGAGCCCCATTATTACACCATAAAGCCCCATTGTTTTCTCATAGAGCCGCATTTATTACCCCATAGACCCCATTGTTGCCCCATTGTTGTCTCATAGAGCCCCATATTTTGCCCAATTATAACCTCATAGAGGCCCCATTATTACCCATAGACCCCATTGTTGCCCCATTGTTGCCTCATAGAGCCCATTATTGCCCAATTATTACCATATGGAGCCGCATTATTACACCATAAAGCCCCATTTGTTCCCTCATAGAGCCCCATTATTATCCATAGACCCCACTGTTGCCCCATTGTTACCTCATAGAGCCACATTACAGAAACAATTATTACCACATAGAACCCCATTATTACCCCATAGAGCCTCATTGTTGCCCATTCTTGCCTCATAGAAGCCCCATTATTACCCCATAGAGCCCCAATTGTTGCCCCATTGTTGCCTAATTAGAGCCCCTTTCTTGCCCAATAATTACCACATAGAGCCCATTATAACCCATAAAGCCCCATTGTTGCCTCATAGAGCTCCATTATGCCCAACTGTTGCATCATAGAGCCCCATTATTACCCCATAGAGCCTCATTGTTGCCCATAGTTGCCTCAGAGAGCCCCATTATTGCCCAATTATTACCATATAGAGCCCCATTATTTACCCCATAAAGCCCCATTGTTCCCTCATTGACCCCCATTATTACCCAATTATTACCACATAGAGCCCTATTAATACACCATAAAGTTCCATTGTTGCCTCATAGAGCCCATTTCTTGCCCAATAATTACCACATAGAGCCCATTATTACCCCATAAAAGTCTTATTGTTGTCTCATAGAGACCCATTATTACCCCAGAGAGCCCCACTGTTGCCCCATTGTTGTCTCATAGAGCCCCTTTCTTGCCCAATAATTACCACATAGAGCCCCATTATAACCCCATAAATCCCCAGTGTTGCCTCATAGAGCCCAATTGTTGCCTCATAGAGCCCCATTGTTGCCTCATAGAGCCCCATTGTTGACTCACAGAGCCCCGTTATTGCCCAAATATTACCACATAGAGCCACATTATTACCCATAGAGCCCCATTGTTGCCCCATTGTTGCCTCATAGAGGCCCCTTTCTTGCCCATAATTACCACATAGAGCCCCGTTATTACCCCATAAAAGCCCCATTCTTGGCTCATAGAGCCCCATTATACCCCATTAGAGCCCCAATGTGCCCCATTGTTGCCTCATAGTGTTTCCATTATTGCCCAATTATTACCCACATAGAGCCCCATTATTGCCCCATAGAGCCACATTGTTGCCCCATTGTTGCCTCATAGAGCCCTATTATTGCCCACTTATTACCACATAGAGCCCCAATATTATCCAAAAAGCCCCACTGTTTGCCTCATAGAGCCCATTATTACCCCATAGAGCCCCATTATTGCCCCATTGTTGCCTCATAGAGCCCATTTATTGCCCAATAATTATCACATAGAGCCCCATTATTACCCCATGAAGCCCCATTGTGGCCTCAGAGAGCCCCATTCTTACCCCATAGAGCCCCATTGTTGCCTCATAGAGCCCCTTCTTGCCCAATAATTACCACATAGTAGCCCCATTATTACCCCATAAAAGCCCCATTCTTGCCTCATAGAGCCCCATTATTACCACATAGACCCCATTGTTGCTCCATTGTTGCCTCATAGTGTTCCATTATTGCCCAATTATTACCCACATAGAGCCCCATTATTACCCCATAAAAGCCCCATTGTTTTCTCATAGAGCCGCATTATTACCCCATAGACCCCATAGTTGCCCAATTGTTGTCTCATAGAGCCCCATATTTGCCCAATTATAACCTCATAGAGCCACATTATTACCCCATAGACCCAATTGTTGCTCCATTGTTGCCCTCATAGTGTTCCATTATTGCTCAATTATTACCACATACAGCCCCCATTATTACACCATAAAGCCCCATTGTTGCCTCATAGAGCCCCATTATTATCCCATAGACCCATTGTTGCCCCATTGTTGCTCATTAGAGCCCCATTATTGCCCAATTATTAGCACATATTAAAGCAACATTATTGCCCCATAGAGCCCCATGTTGCTTCATTGTTCCCTCATACAGCCCCTATTATTGCCCAATTATTAGCACATAGAGCCCCATTTCTACCCCATAGAGCCTCATTGTTGCCCAATTGTTGCCTCATAGAGCCCAATAATTACCCAATTATTACCACATAACATTATTACCCCATAGAGCCCCATTGTTGCCCCATTGTTGCCTCATAGAGCCCTATTATTGTGCAAATATTACCACATAGAGCCTCATTTTTACCCCATAGAGCCTCATTTTTGCCTCATGGAGCCCCATTATTACCCCATAGAGCCCCACTGTTGCCCCATTGTTGCCTCATAGAGCCACATTATTGCCCAACTGTTGCCTCATTGAGCCCCATTATTACCCCATAGAGCCCCATTTTTGCCCCATTGGTGCCTCATAGAGCGCCATTACTGCCCAATTATTACCACATAGAGCCCCATTATTACCCCATAAAGCCTCACTGTTCCCTCATAGAGACCCATTATGACCCCATTCTTGCCACATTGTTGACTCACAGAGCCCCGTTATTGCCCAAGCTATTACCACATAGAGCCCCCATTATTACCCCATAGCAGCCCCATTGTTGCCCTATTGTTTCCCCATTCTTGCCTCATAGAGCCCCATAATTACCCAATTATTACCACATAGAGCCCCATTATTACCCCATAGAGCCCCATTGTTGCCCCCTTGTTGCCTCATAGAGCCCCTTTCTTGCCCAATAATTACCACATACATCCCCATTATTACCCCATAAAAGCCCAATAGTTGGCTCATAGAGCCCCATTATTACCCCATAGACCCCATTGTTGCCCCCTTGTTGTCTCATAGAGCCCCTTTCTGCCCAATAATTACCACATAGAGCCCCATTATAACCCCATAAATCCCCATTGTTGCCTCATAGAGCCCCATTGTTGCCTCATAGAGCCCCATTGTTGACTCACAGAGCCCCGTTATTGCCCAAATATTACCACATAGAGCCACATTATTACCCCATAGAGCCCCATTGTTGCCCCATTGTTGCCTCATAGAGCCCCTTTCTTGCCCAATAATTACCACATAGGAGCCCCGTTATTACACCATTAAAGGCCCCATTCTTGGCTCATAGAGCCCCCATTATTACCCC
Organism: Melopsittacus undulatus; assembly: GCF_012275295.1. Classification (NCBI taxonomy): domain Eukaryota; kingdom Metazoa; phylum Chordata; class Aves; order Psittaciformes; family Psittaculidae; genus Melopsittacus; species Melopsittacus undulatus. The sequence goes on along the minus strand of NW_022994300.1, from coordinate 57,907 downwards.
ATAGAGCCCATGTTGCCCCATTGTTGCCTCATAGTGTTCCCATTATTGCCCAATTATTAACCACATAGAGCCCCATATTACCCCATAGAGCCCCATTGTTGCCTCATTTTTGCCTCATAGTGCCTCATTATTGCCCAATTCTTAGCACATAGAGGCCGCATTATTACACCACAGAGCCCCATTGTTCCCTCATAGAGCCCCATTATTACCCCATAGAGCCCCACTGTTGCCGCATTGTTGCCTCATAGAGGCCACATTACAGAACAATTATTACCACATAGAGCACCATTATTACACCATAAAGCCCCCATGTTGCCTCATAGAGCCCCATATTGCCCCAACTGTTGCCTCATTGAGCCCCATTATTGCCCCATAGAGCCCCATTGTTGCCCCATTGTTGCCTCATAGAGCCCTATTATTGCCCAATTATTACCACATAGAGCCCCAATATTATCCCAAAAAGCCCCACTGTTGCCTCATAGAGCCCCATTATTACCCCATAGAGCCCCCATATTGCCCCATTGTTGCCTCATAGAAGCCCATTTATTGCCCAATAATTATCACATAGAGCCCATTATTACCTCATGAAGCCCCATGTGGCCTCAGAGAGCCTCATTATTACCCCATAGAGCCCCCATTGTTGCCTCATAGAGCCCCTTTCTTGCCCAATAATTACCACATAGATCCCCATTATACCCTATAAAAGCCCCCATTGTTGGCTCATAGAGCCCCATTATTACCCCATAGAGCCCTATTGTTGCCCCCTTGTTGTCTCATAGGAGACCCATAAATGCCCAATTATTACCCAATAGAGACCCATTATTACCCCATAGAGCCCCCATTGTTGCCCTATTGTCTGCTCATAGTGTTTCCAGTATTGCCTACCAATTATTACCACATAGAGCCCCATTATTGCCCCATAAAGCCCCATTGTTGCCTCATTTTTTGCCTCATAGTGCCTCATTTATTGCCCAATTATTACTACATAGAGCCGCATTATTACACCATAGAGGCCCCATTGTTCCCTCATGGAGCCCATATTACCCCATAGAGCCCCATTGTTGCCCCATTGTTGCCTCATAGAGCCCTATTATTGTCCAAATATTACCCCATAGAGCCTCCATTGTTGCCTCATGGAGCCCCATTAATTACCCCATTAGAGCCCCCACTGTTGCCCCATTGTTGCCTCATAGAGCCACATTACAGAACAATTATTACCAACATAGAGCCCCATTATTACCCCCATAAAGCCCCATTGTTGCGCCATTGTAGCCTCACAGAGCCCTATTATTGCCAATTATTACCACATAGAGCCCCATTATTACCCCATAGAGCCCCATTTTTGCCACCATTTGGTGCCTCATAGAGTGCCATTACTGCCCAATTATTACCACGTAGAGCCCCATTATTACCCCATAAAGCCTCACTGTTCCCTCATAGAGACCCATTATTACCCATCTCTTGCCCCATTGTTGACACACAGAGTCCCCGTTATGCCCAACTATAACCACATAGAGCCCCATTATTACCCCCATAGAGCCCCATTGTTGCCCCATTGTTGCCTCATAGAGCCCCCTTTCTTGCCCAATAATTACCACATACATCCCCCATTATACCCCATAAAGCCCAATAGTTGGTCATAGAGCCCCATTATTTACCCCATAGACCCCATTGTTTGCCCCCTTGTTGTCTCATAGAGCCCCTCTTTCTTGCCCAATAAATTACCACATAGAGCCCCATTATCAACCCCATAAATCCACATTGTTGCCCTCATAGAGCCCCATTGTTGCCTCATAGAGCCCCATTGTTGACTCACAGAGCCCCCGTTATTGCCCCAAATATTACCACATAGAGCCACATTATTACCCCATAGAGCCCCATTGTTGCCCCATTGTTGCCTCATAGAGCCCTTTCTTGCCCAATAATTACCACATAGAGCCCCGTTATTACCCCATAAAAGCCCCATTCTTGGCTCATAGAGCCCCATTATTACCCCATAGAGCCCCAATGTTGCCCCATTGTTGCCTCATAGTGTTCCATTATTGCCCAATTATTACCACATAGAGCCCCATTATTTGCCCCATAGAGCCACATTGTTGCCCCATTGTTGCCTCATAGAGCCCTATTATTGCCCACTTATTACCACATAGAGCCCCAATATTATCCCAAAAAGCCCCACTGTTGCCTCATAGAGCCCCATTATTACCCCATAGAGCCCCATTATTGCCCCATTGTTGCCTCATAGAGCCCATTTATTGCCCAATAATTATCACATAGAGCCCCATTATTACCCCATGAAGCCCCATTGTGGCCTCAGAGAGCCCCATCTTACCCCATAGAGCCCCATTGTTGCCTCATAGAGCCCCTTTCTTGCCCAATAATTACCACATAGTAGCCCCATTATTACCCCATAAAAGCCCCATTTCTTGCCTCATAGAGCCCCATTATTACCACATAGACCCCATTGTTGCTCCATTGTTGCCTCATAGTGTTCCATTATTGCCCAATTATTACCACATAGAGCCCCATTATTACACCATAAAGCCCCATTGTTTTCTCATAGAGCCGCATTATTACCCCATAGACCCCATAGTTGCCCAATTGTTGTCTCATAGAGCCCCATATTTGCCCAATTATAACCTCATAGAGCCACATTATTACCCCATAGACCCAATTGTTGCTCCATTGTTGCCTCATAGTGTTCCATTATTGCTCAATTATTACCACATACAGCCCCCATTATTACACCATAAAGCCCCATTGTTGCCTCATAGAGCCCCATTATTATCCCATAGACCCCATTGTTGCCCCATTGTTGCTCATAGAGCCCCATTATTGCCCAATTATTAGCACATAAAGCAACATTATTGCCCCATAGAGCCCCATTGTTGCTTCATTGTTCCCTCATACAGCCCTATTATTGCCCAATTATTAGCACATAGAGCCCCATGTCTACCCCATAGAGCCTCATTGTTGCCCAATTGTTGCCTCATAGAGCCCCATAATTACCCAATTATTACCACATAGAGCCCCATTATTACCCCATAGAGCCCCATTGTTGCCCCATTGTTGCCTCATAGAGCCCTATTATTGTGCAAATATTACCACATAGAGCCTCATTTTTTACCCCATAGAGCCTCATTTTTGCCTCATGGAGCCCCATTATTACCCCATAGAGCCCCACTGTTGCCCCATTGTTGCCTCATAGAGCCACATTATTGCCCAACTGTTGCCTCATTGAGCCCCATTATTACCCCATAGAGCCCCATTTTTTGCCCCATTGGTGCCTCATAGAGCGCCATTACTGCCCAATTATTACCACATAGAGCCCCATTATTACCCCATAAAGCCTCACTGTTCCCTCATAGAGACCCATTATGACCCCATTCTTGCCACATTGTTGACTCACAGAGCCCCGTTATTGCCCAGCTATTACCACATAGAGCCCCATTATTACCCCATAGAGCCCCATTGTTGCCCTATTGTTTCCCCATTCTTGCCTCATAGAGCCCCATAATTACCCAATTATTACCACATAGAGCCCCATTATTACCCCATAGAGCCCCATTGTTGCCCCCTTGTTGCCTCATAGAGCCCCTTTCTTGCCCAATAATTACCACATACATCCCCATTATTACCCCATAAAAGCCCAATAGTTGGCTCATAGAGCCCCATTATTACCCCATAGACCCCATTGTTGCCCCTTGTTGTCTCATAGAGCCCCTTTCTTGCCCAATAATTACCACATAGAGCCCCATTATAACCCCATAAATCCCCATTGTTGCCTCATAGAGCCCCATTGTTGCCTCATAGAGCCCCATTGTTGACTCACAGAGCCCCGTTATTGCCCAAATATTACCACATAGAGCCACATTATTACCCCATAGAGCCCCATTGTTGCCCCATTGTTGCCTCATAGAGCCCCTTTCTTGCCCAATAATTACCACATAGAGCCCCGTTATTACACCATAAAAGCCCCATTCTTGGCTCATAGAGCCCCATTATTACCCCATAGAGCCCCATTGTTGCCCCATTGTTGCCTCATAGTGTTCCATTATTGCCCAATTATTACCACATAGAGCCCCATTATTACCCCATAGAGCCCCATTGTTGCCTCATTTTTGCCTCATAGTGCCTCATTATTGCCCAATTCTTAGCACATAGAGCCCCATTATTACCCCATAAAAGCCCCATTGTTCCCTCATAGAGCCCCATTATTACCCCATAGAGCCCCACTGTTGCCGCATTGTTGCCTCATAGAGCCACATTACAGAACAATTATTACCACATAGAGCACCATTATTACACCATAAAGCCCCATTGTTGCCTCATAGAGCCCCATTATTGCCCAACTGTTGCCTCATTGAGCCCCATTATTGCCCCATAGAGCCCCATTGTTGCCCCATTGTTGCCTCATAGAGCCCTATTATTGCCCAATTATTACCACATAGAGCCCCAATATTATCCCAAAAAGCCCCACTGTTGCCTCATAGAGCCCCATTATTACCCCATAGAGCCCCATTATTGCCCCATTGTTGCCTCATAGAGCCCATTTATTGCCCAATAATTATCACATAGAGCCCCATTATTACCTCATGAAGCCCCATTGTGGCCTCAGAGAGCCTCATTATTACCCCATAGAGCCCCATTGTTGCCTCATAGAGCCCCTTTCTTGCCCAATAATTACCACATAGATCCCCATTATTACCCTATAAAAGCCCCATTGTTGGCTCATAGAGCCCCATTATTACCCCATAGAGCCCTATTGTTGCCCCCTTGTTGTCTCATAGAGACCCATAAATGCCCAATTATTACCACATAGAGACCCATTATTACCCCATAGAGCCCCATTGTTGCCCTATTGTTGCCTCATAGTGTTCCATTATTGCCCAATTATTACCACATAGAGCCCCATTATTGCCCCATAAAGCCCCATTGTTGCCTCATTTTTGCCTCATAGTGCCTCATTATTGCCCAATTATTACTACATAGAGCCGCATTATTACACCATAGAGCCCCCATTGTTCCCTCATGGAGCCCCCATTATTACCCCATAGAGCCCCATTGTTGCCCCATTGTTGCCTCATAGAGCCCTATTATTGTCCAAATATTACCCCATAGAGCCTCATTGTTGCCTCATGGAGCCCCATTATTACCCCATAGAGCCCCACTGTTGCCCCATTGTTGCCTCATAGAGCCACATTACAGAACAATTATTACCACATAGAGCCCCATTATTACCCCATAAAGCCCCCATTGTTGCGCCATTGTAGCCTCACAGAGCCCTATTATTGCCCAATTATTACCACATAGAGCCCCATTATTACCCCATAGAGCCCCATTTTTGCCCCATTGGTGCCTCATAGAGTGCCCATTACTGCCCAATTATTACCACGTAGAGCCCCATTATTACCCCATAAAGCCTCACTGTTCCCTCATAGAGACCCATTATTACCCCATTCTTGCCCCATTGTTGACACACAGAGCCCCGTTATTGCCCAACTATAACCACATAGAGCCCCATTATTACCCCATAGAGCCCCATTGTTGCCCCATTGTTGCCTCATAGAGCCCCTTTCTTGCCCAATAATTACCACATACATCCCCATTATTACCCCATAAAAGCCCAATAGTTGGCTCATAGAGCCCCCATTATTACCCCATAGACCCCATTGTTGCCCCCTTGTTGTCTCATAGAGCCCCTTTCTTGCCCAATAATTACCACATAGAGCCCCATTATAACCCCATAAATCCCCATTGTTGCCTCATAGAGCCCCATTGTTGCCTCATAGAGCCCCATTGTTGACTCACAGAGCCCCGTTATTGCCCAAATATTACCACATAGAGCCACATTATTACCCCATAGAGCCCCATTGTTGCCCCATTGTTGCCTCATAGAGCCCCTTTCTTGCCCAATAATTACCACATAGAGCCCCGTTATTACCCCATAAAAGCCCCATTCTTGGCTCATAGAGCCCCATTATTACCCCATAGAGCCCCAATGTTGCCCCATTGTTGCCTCATAGTGTTCCATTATTGCCCAATTATTACCACATAGAGCCCCATTATTGCCCCATAGAGCCCCATTGTTGCCCCATTGTTGCCTCATAGAGCCCTATTATTGCCCACTTATTACCACATAAAGCCCCAATATTATCCCAAAAAGCCCCACTGTTGCCTCATAGAGCCCCATTATTACCCCATAGAGCCCCATTATTGCCCCATTGTTGCCTCATAGAGCCCATTTATTGCCCAATAATTATCACATAGAGCCCCCATTATTACCCCATGAAGCCCCATTGTGGCCTCAGAGAGCCCCATTATTACCCCATAGAGCCCCATTGTTGCCTCATAGAGCCCCTTTCTTGCCCAATACTTACCACATAGTAGCCCCATTATTACCCCATAAAAGCCCCATTCTTGCCTCATAGAGCCCCATTATTACCACATAGACCCCATTGTTGCTCCATTGTTGCCTCATAGTGTTCCATTATTGCCCAATTATTACCACATAGAGCCCCATTATTACACCATAAAGCCCCATTGTTTTCTCATAGAGCCGCATTATTACCCCATAGACCCCATAGTTGCCCAATTGTTGTCTCATAGAGCCCCATATTTGCCCAATTATAACCTCATAGAGCCACATTATTACCCCATAGACCCAATTGTTGCTCCATTGTTGCCTCATAGTGTTCCATTATTGCTCAATTATTACCACATACAGCCCCATTATTACACCATAAAGCCCCATTGTTGCCTCATAGAGCCCCATTATTATCCCATAAACCCCATTGTTGCCCCCATTGTTGCTCATAGAGCCCCATTATTGCCCAATTATTAGCACATACAGCAACATTATTGCCCCATAGAGCCCCATTGTTGCTTCATTGTTCCCTCATACAGCCCTATTATTGCCCAATTATTAGCACATAGAGCCCCATTTCTACCCCATAGAGCCTCATTGTTGCCCAATTGTTGCCTCATAGAGCCCCATAATTACCCAATTATTACCACATAGAGCCCCATTATTACCCCATAGAGCCCCATTGTTGCCCCATTGTTGCCTCATAGAGCCCTATTATTGTGCAAATATTACCACATAGAGACTCATTTTTACCCCATAGAGCCTCATTTTTGCCTCATGGAGCCCCATTATTACCCCATAGAGCCCCATTTTTGCCCCATTGGTGCCTCATAGAGCGCCATTACTGCCCAATTATTACCACATAGAGCCCCATTATTACCCCATAAAGCCTCACTGTTCCCTCATAGAGACCCATTATGACCCCATTCTTGCCACATTGTTGACTCACAGAGCCCCGTTATTGCCCAGCTATTACCACATAGAGCCCATTTATTACCCCATAGAGCCCCATTGTTGCCCTATTGTTTCCCCATTCTTGCCTCATAGAGCCCCATAATTACCCAATTATTACCACATAGAGCCCCATTATTACCCCATAGAGCCCCATTGTTGCCCCCTTGTTGCCTCATAGAGCCCCTTTCTTGCCCAATAATTACCACATACATCCCCATTATTACCCCATAAAAGCCCAATAGTTGGCTCATAGAGCCCCATTATTACCCCATAGAGCCCCATTGTTGCCCCATTGTTGTCTCATAGAGCCCCTTTCTTGGCCAATAATTACCACATAGAGCCCCATTATAACCCCATAAATCCCCATTGTTGCCTCATAGAGCCCCATTGTTGCCTCATAGAGCCCCATTGTTGACTCACAGAGCCCCGTTATTGCCCAACTATTACCACATAGAGCACCATTATTACCCCATAGAGCCCCATTGTTGCCCCATTGTTGCCTCATAGAGCCCCTTTCTTGCCCAATAATTACCACATAGAGCCCCGTTATTACCCCATAAAAGCCCCATTCTTGGCTCATAGAGCCCCATTATTACCCCATAGAGCCCCAATGTTGCCCCATTGTTGCCTCATAGTGTTCCATTATTGCCCAGTTATTACCCCATAGAGCCCCATTATTGCCCCATAGAGCCCCATTGTTGCCCCATTGTTGCCTCATAGAGCCCTATTATTGCCCAATAATTATCACATAGAACCCCATTATTACCCCATGAAGCCGCATTGTGGCCTCAGAGAGCCCCATTATTCCCCCATAGAGCCCCATTGTTGCCTCATAGAGCCCCTTTCTTGCCCAATAATTACCACATAGAGCCCCATTATTACCCCATAAAAGCCCCATTGTTGCCTCATAGAGCCCCATTATTACCACATAGACCCCATTATTGCTCCATTGTTGCCTCATAGTGTTCCATTATTGCCCAATTATTACCACATAGAGCCCCATTATTACACCATAAAGCCCCATTGTTGCCTCATAGATCCCCATTATTATCCCATAGAGCCCCATTCTTGCCCCATTGTTGCCTCATAGAGCCCCATTATTATCCCATAGAGCCCCATTGTTGCCCAATTGTTGCCTCATAGAGCCCCATAATTACCCAATTATTACCACATAGAGCCCCCATTATTACCCCATAGAGCCCCATTGTTGCGCCATTGTAGCCTCACAGAGCCCTATTATTGCCCAATTATTACCACATAGAGCCCCATTATTACCCCATAGAGCCCCATTGTTGCCCCATTGTTGCCTAATAGAGCCCCTTTCTTGCCCAATAATTACCACATAGAGCCCCATTATAACCCCATAAAGCCCCATTGTTGCCTCATAGAGCCACATTATTGCCCAACTGTTGCCTCATTGAGCCCCATTATTACCCCATAGAGCCCCATTTTTGCCCCATTGGTGCCTCATAGAGCGCCATTACTACCCAATTATTACCACGTAGAGCCCCATTATTACCCCATAAAGCCTCACTGTTCCCTCATAGAGACCCATTATTACCCCATTCTTGCCCCATTGTTGACTCACAGAGCCCGGTTATTGCCCAACTATAACCACATAGAGCCCCATTATTACCCCATAGAACCCCATTGTTGCCTCATAGAGCCCCATAATTACCCAATTATTACCACATAGAGCCTCATTATTACCCCATAGAGCCCCATTGTTGCCCCCTTGTTGCCTCATAGAGCCCCTTTCTTGCCCAATAATTACCACATAGAGCCCCATTATTACCCCATAAAAGTCTTATTGTTGTCTCATAGAGACCCATTATTACCCCATAGACCCCATTGTTGCCCCATTGTTGTCTCATAGAGCCCCTTTCTTGCCCAATAATTACCACATAGAGCCCCATTATAACCCCATAAAGCCCCATTGTTGCCTCATAGAGCCCCATTGTTGCCTCATAGAGCCCCATTGTTGACTCACAGAGCCCCGTTATTGCCCAACTATTACCACATAGAGCCCCATTATTACCCCATAGAGCCCCATTGTTGCCCCATTCTTGCCTCATAGAGCCCCATAATTACCCAATTATTACCACATAGAGCCCCATTATTACCCCATAAAAGCTATATTGTTGGCTCATAGAGCCCTATTATTACCCCATAGAGCCCCATTGTTGCCCCATTGTTGCCTAATACAGCCCCTTTCTTGCCCAATAATTATCACATAGAGCCCCATTATTACCCCATAAAAGCCTTATTGTTGTCTCATAGAGACCCATTATTACCCCATAGACCCCATTGTTGCCCCATTGTTGTCTCATAGAGCCACTTTCTTGCCCAATAATTACCACATAGAGCCCCATTATAACCCCATAAAGCCCCATTGTTGCCTCATAGAGCCCCATTGTTGCCTCATAGAGCCCCATTGTTGACTCACAGAACCCCGTTATTGCCCAACTATTACCACATAGAGCCCCATTATTACCCCATAAAGCTCCATTGTTCCCTCATTGACCCCCATTATTACCCAATTATTGCCACATAGAGCCCCATTAATACACCATAAAGTTCCATTGTTGCCTCATAGAGCCCCTTTCTTGCCCTATAATTACCACATAGAGCCCCATTATAACCCCATAAAGCCCCATTGTTGCCTCATAGAGCCCCATTATTACCCCAGAGAGCCCCACTGTTGCCCCATTGTTGCCTCATAGAGCCACATTATTGCCCAACTGTTGCCTCATTGAGCCTCATTATTACCCCATAGAGCGCCATTTTTGCCCCATTGTTGCCTCATAGAGCGCCATTACTGCCCAATTATTACCACATAGAGCCCCATTATTACCCCATAAAAGCCTTATTGTTGTCTCATAGAGACCCATTATTACCCCATAGACCCCATTGTTGCCCCATTATTGCCTCATAGAGCGCTATTACTGCCCAATTATTACTCCATAGAGCCCCATTATTACCCCATAAAGCCTCACTGTTCCCTCATAGAGACCCATTATTACCCCATTCTTGCCCCATTGTTGACTCACAGAGCCCCGTTATTGCCCAACTATTACCACATAGAGCCCCATTATTACCCCATAGAGCCCCATTGTTGCCCCATTGTTGCCCCATTGTTGCCTCATAGAGCCCCATAATTACCCAATTATTACCACATAGAGCCCCATTATTACCCCATAGAGCCCCATTGTTGCCCCCTTGTTGCCTCATAGAGCCCCTTTCTTGCCCAATAATTACCACATACATCCCCATTATTACCCCATAAAAGCCCAATAGTTGGCTCATAGAGCCCCTTTATTACCCCATAGACCCCATTGTTGCCCCCTTGTTGTCTCATAGAGCCCCTTTCTTGCCCAATAATTACCACATAGAGCCCCATTATAACCCGATAAATCCCCATTGTTGCCTCATAGAGCCCCATTGTTGCCTCATAGAGCCCCATTGTTGACTCACAGAGCCCCGTTATTGCCCAACTATTACCACATAGAGCCCCATTATTACCCCATAAAGCCCCATTGTTGCCTCATAGAGCCCCATTATTACCCCATAGAGCCCCATTGTTGCCCCATTGTTGCCTCATAGAGCGCCATTACTGCCAAATTATTACCACATAGAGCCGCATTATTACCCCATAAAGACTCACTGTTACCTCATAGAGACCCATTATGACCCCACTCTTGCCCCATTGTTGACTAACAGAGCCCCGTTATTGCCCAACTATTACCACATAGAGCCCCATTATTACCCCATAATAGCCCCATTGTTGCCTCATAGAGCCCCATTATTACCACATAGACCCCATTGTTGCTCCATTGTTGCCTCATAGTGTTCCATTATTGCCCAATTATTACCACATAGAGCCCCATTATTACACCATAAAGCCCCATTGTTTTCTCATAGAGCCGCATTATTACACCATAGACCCCATTGTTGCCCCATTGTTGTCTCATAGAGCCCCATATTTGCCCAATTATAACCTCATAGAGCCCCATTATTACCCCATAGACCCCATTGTTGCCCCATTGTTGCCTCATAGAGCCCCATTATTGCCCAATTATTACCATATGGAGCCGCATTATTACACCATAAAGCCCCATTGTTCCCTCATAGAGCCCCATTATTATCCCATAGACCCCACTGTTGCCCCATTGTTACCTCATAGAGCCACATTACAGAACAATTATTACCACATAGAACCCCATTATTACCCCATAGAGCCTCATTGTTGCCCCATTCTTGCCTCATAGAGCCCCATTATTACCCCATAAAGCCCAATTGTTGCCCCATTGTTGCCTAATAGAGCCCCTTTCTTGCCCAATAATTACCACATAGAGCCCCATTATAACCCCATAAAGCCCCATTGTTGCCTCATAGAGCTCCATTATTGCCCAACTGTTGCATCATAGAGCCCCATTATTACCCCATAGAGCCTCATTGTTGCCCATAGTTGCCTCAGAGAGCCCCATTATTGCCCAATTATTACCATATAGAGCCCCATTATTACCCCATAAAGCCCCATTGTTCCCTCATTGACCCCCATTATTACCCAATTATTACCACATAGAGCCCTATTAATACACCATAAAGTTCCATTGTTGCCTCATAGAGCCCATTTCTTGCCCAATAATTACCACATAGAGCCCCAATATAACCCCATAAAGCCCCATTGTTGCCTCATAGAGCCCCATTATTACCCCAGAGAGCCCCACTGTTGCCCCATTGTTGTCTCATAGAGCCCCTTTCTTGCCCAATAATTACCACATAGAGCCCCATTATAACCCCATAAATCCCCATTGTTGCCTCATAGAGCCCAATTGTTGCCTCATAGAGCCCCATTGTTGCCTCATAGAGCCCCATTGTTGACTCACAGAGCCCCGTTATTGCCCAAATATTACCACATAGAGCCACATTATTACCCCATAGAGCCCCATTGTTGCCCCATTGTTGCCTCATAGAGCCCCTTTCTTGCCCAATAATTACCACATAGAGCCCCGTTATTACCCCATAAAAGCCCCATTCTTGGCTCATAGAGCCCCATTATTACCCCATAGAGCCCCAATGTTGCCCCATTGTTGCCTCATAGTGTTCCATTATTGCCCAATTATTACCACATAGAGCCCCATTATTGCCCCATAGAGCCACATTGTTGCCCCATTGTTGCCTCATAGAGCCCTATTATTGCCCACTTATTACCACATAGAGCCCCAATATTATCCCAAAAAGCCCCACTGTTGCCTCATAGAGCCCCATTATTACCCCATAGAGCCCCATTATTGCCCCATTGTTGCCTCATAGAGCCCATTTATTGCCCAATAATTATCACATAGAGCCCCATTATTACCCCATGAAGCCCCATTGTGGCCTCAGAGAGCCCCATTATTACCCCATAGAGCCCCATTGTTGCCTCATAGAGCCCCTTTCTTGCCCAATAATTACCACATAGTAGCCCCATTATTACCCCATAAAAGCCCCATTCTTGCCTCATAGAGCCCCATTATTACCACATAGACCCCATTGTTGCTCCATTGTTGCCTCATAGTGTTCCATTATTGCCCAATTATTACCACATAGAGCCCCATTATTACACCATAAAGCCCCATTGTTTTCTCATAGAGCCGCATTATTACCCCATAGACCCCATAGTTGCCCAATTGTTGTCTCATAGAGCCCCATATTTGCCCAATTATAACCTCATAGAGCCACATTATTACCCCATAGACCCAATTGTTGCTCCATTGTTGCCTCATAGTGTTCCATTATTGCTCAATTATTACCACATACAGCCCCATTATTACACCATAAAGCCCCATTGTTGCCTCATAGAGCCCCATTATTATCCCATAGACCCCATTGTTGCCCCATTGTTGCTCATAGAGCCCCATTATTGCCCAATTATTAGCACATAGAGCAACATTATTGCCCCATAGAGCCCCATTGTTGCTTCATTGTTCCCTCATACAGCCCTATTATTGCCCAATTATTAGCACATAGAGCCCCATTTCTACCCCATAGAGCCTCATTGTTGCCCAATTGTTGCCTCATAGAGCCCCATAATTACCCAATTATTACCACATAGAGCCCCATTATTACCCCATAGAGCCCCATTGTTGCCCCATTGTTGCCTCATAGAGCCCTATTATTGTGCAAATATTACCACATAGAGCCTCATTTTTACCCCATAGAGCCTCATTTTTGCCTCATGGAGCCCCAATATTACCCCATAGAGCCCCACTGTTGCCCCATTGTTGCCTCATAGAGCCACATTATTGCCCAACTGTTGCCTCATTGAGCCCCATTATTACCCCATAGAGCCCCATTTTTGCCCCATTGGTGCCTCATAGAGCGCCATTACTGCCCCAATTATTACCACATAGAGCCCCATTATTACCCCATAAAGCCTCACTGTTCCCTCATAGAGACCCATTATGACCCCATTCTTGCCACATTGTTGACTCACAGAGCCCCGTTATTGCCCAGCTATTACCACATAGAGCCCCATTATTACCCCATAGAGCCCCATTGTTGCCCTATTGTTTCCCCATTCTTGCCTCATAGAGCCCCATAATTACCCAATTATTACCACATAGAGCCCCATTATTACCCCATAGAGCCCCATTGTTGCCCCCTTGTTGCCTCATAGAGCCCCTTTCTTGCCCAATAATTACCACATACATCCCCATTATTACCCCATAAAAGCCCAATAGTTGGCTCATAGAGCCCCATTATTACCCCATAGACCCCATTGTTGCCCCCTTGTTGTCTCATAGAGCCCCTTTCTTGCCCAATAATTACCACATAGAGCCCCATTATAACCCCATAAATCCCCATTGTTGCCTCATAGTGCCCCATTGTTGCCTCATAGAGCCCCATTGTTGACTCACAGAGCCCCGTTATTGCCCAAATATTACCACATAGAGCCACATTATTACCCCATAGAGCCCCATTGTTGCCCCATTGTTGCCTCATAGAGCCCCTTTCTTGCCCAATAATTACCACATAGAGCCCCGTTATTACCCCATAAAAGCCCCATTCTTGGCTCATAGAGCCCCATTATTACCCCATAGAGCCCCATTGTTGCCCCATTGTTGCCTCATAGTGTTCCATTATTGCCCAATTATTACCACATAGAGCCCCATTATTACCCCATAGAGCCCCATTGTTGCCTCATTTTTGCCTCATAGTGCCTCATTATTGCCCAATTCTTAGCACATAGAGCCGCATTATTACACCACAGAGCCCCATTGTTCCCTCATAGAGCCCCATTATTACCCCATAGAGCCCCACTGTTGCCGCATTGTTGCCTCATAGAGCCACATTACAGAACAATTATTACCACATAGAGCACCATTATTACACCATAAAGCCCCATTGTTGCCTCATAGAGCCCCATTATTGCCCAACTGTTGCCTCATTGAGCCCCATTATTGCCCCATAGAGCCCCATTGTTGCCCCATTGTTGCCTCATAGAGCCCTATTATTGCCCACTTATTACCACATAGAGCCCCAATATTATCCCAAAAAGCCCCACTGTTGCCTCATAGAGCCCCATTATTACCCCATAGAGCCCCATTATTGCCCCATTGTTGCCTCATAGAGCCCATTTATTGCCCAATAATTATCACATAGAGCCCCATTATTACCTCATGAAGCCCCATTGTGGCCTCAGAGAGCCTCATTATTACCCCATAGAGCCCCATTGTTGCCTCATAGAGCCCCTTTCTTGCCCAATAATTACCACATAGATCCCCATTATTACCCTATAAAAGCCCCATTGTTGGCTCATAGAGCCCCATTATTACCCCATAGAGCCCTATTGTTGCCCCCTTGTTGTCTCATAGAGACCCATAAATGCCCAATTATTACCACATAGAGACCCATTATTACCCCATAGAGCCCCATTGTTGCCCTATTGTTGCCTCATAGTGTTCCATTATTGCCCAATTATTACCACATAGAGCCCCATTATTGCCCCATAAAGCCCCATTGTTGCCTCATTTTTGCCTCATAGTGCCTCATTATTGCCCAATTATTACTACATAGAGCCGCATTATTACACCATAGAGCCCCATTGTTCCCTCATGGAGCCCCATTATTACCCCATAGAGCCCCATTGTTGCCCCATTGTTGCCTCATAGAGCCCTATTATTGTCCAAATATTACCCCATAGAGCCTCATTGTTGCCTCATGGAGCCCCATTATTACCCCATAGAGCCCCACTGTTGCCCCATTGTTGCCTCATAGAGCCACATTACAGAACAATTATTACCACATAGAGCCCCATTATTACCCCATAAAGCCCCATTGTTGCGCCATTGTAGCCTCACAGAGCCCTATTATTGCCCAATTATTACCACATAGAGCCCCATTATTACCCCATAGAGCCCCATTTTTGCCCCATTGGTGCCTCATAGAGTGCCATTACTGCCCAATTATTACCACGTAGAGCCCCATTATTACCCCATAAAGCCTCACTGTTCCCTCATAGAGACCCATTATTACCCCATTCTTGCCCCATTGTTGACTCACAGAGCCCCGTTATTGCCCAACTATAACCACATAGAGCCCCATTATTACCCCATAGAGCCCCATTGTTGCCCCATTGTTGCCTCATAGAGCCCCTTTCTTGCCCAATAATTACCACATACATCCCCATTATTACCCCATAAAAGCCCAATAGTTGGCTCATAGAGCCCCATTATTACCCCATAGACCCCATTGTTGCCCCCTTGTTGTCTCATAGAGCCCCTTTCTTGCCCAATAATTACCACATAGAGCCCCATTATAACCCCATAAATCCCCATTGTTGCCTCATAGAGCCCCATTGTTGCCTCATAGAGCCCCATTGTTGACTCACAGAGCCCCGTTATTGCCCAAATATTACCACATAGAGCCACATTATTACCCCATAGAGCCCCATTGTTGCCCCATTGTTGCCTCATAGAGCCCCTTTCTTGCCCAATAATTACCACATAGAGCCCCGTTATTACCCCATAAAAGCCCCATTCTTGGCTCATAGAGCCCCATTATTACCCCATAGAGCCCCAATGTTGCCCCATTGTTGCCTCATAGTGTTCCATTATTGCCCAATTATTACCACATAGAGCCCCATTATTGCCCCATAGAGCCCCATTGTTGCCCCATTGTTGCCTCATAGAGCCCTATTATTGCCCACTTATTACCACATAAAGCCCCAATATTATCCCAAAAAGCCCCACTGTTGCCTCATAGAGCCCCATTATTACCCCATAGAGCCCCATTATTGCCCCATTGTTGCCTCATAGAGCCCATTTATTGCCCAATAATTATCACATAGAGCCCCATTATTACCCCATGAAGCCCCATTGTGGCCTCAGAGAGCCCCATTATTACCCCATAGAGCCCCATTGTTGCCTCATAGAGCCCCTTTCTTGCCCAATACTTACCACATAGTAGCCCCATTATTACCCCATAAAAGCCCCATTCTTGCCTCATAGAGCCCCATTATTACCACATAGACCCCATTGTTGCTCCATTGTTGCCTCATAGTGTTCCATTATTGCCCAATTATTACCACATAGAGCCCCATTATTACACCATAAAGCCCCATTGTTTTCTCATAGAGCCGCATTATTACCCCATAGACCCCATAGTTGCCCAATTGTTGTCTCATAGAGCCCCATATTTGCCCAATTATAACCTCATAGAGCCACATTATTACCCCATAGACCCAATTGTTGCTCCATTGTTGCCTCATAGTGTTCCATTATTGCTCAATTATTACCACATACATCCCCATTATTACACCATAAAGCCCCATTGTTGCCTCATAGAGCCCCATTATTATCCCATAAACCCCATTGTTGCCCCATTGTTGCTCATAGAGCCCCATTATTGCCCAATTATTAGCACATAGAGCAACATTATTGCCCCATAGAGCCCCATTGTTGCTTCATTGTTCCCTCATACAGCCCTATTATTGCCCAATTATTAGCACATAGAGCCCCATTTCTACCCCATAGAGCCTCATTGTTGCCCAATTGTTGCCTCATAGAGCCCCATAATTACCCAATTATTACCACATAGAGCCCCATTATTACCCCAGAGAGCCCCACTGTTGCCCCATTGTTGTCTCATAGAGCCCTATTATTGTGCAAATATTACCACATAGAGCCTCATTTTTGCCTCATGGAGCCCCATTATTACCCCATAGAGCCCCACTGTTGCCCCATTGTTGCCTCATAGAGCCACATTATTGCCCAACTGTTGCCTCATTGAGCCCCATTATTACCCCATAGAGCCCCATTTTTGCCCCATTGGTGCCTCATAGAGCGCCATTACTGCCCAATTATTACCACATAGAGCCCCATTATTACCCCATAAAGCCTCACTGTTCCCTCATAGAGACCCATTATGACCCCATTCTTGCCACATTGTTGACTCACAGAGCCCCGTTATTGCCCAGCTATTACCACATAGAGCCCATTTATTACCCCATAGAGCCCCATTGTTGCCCTATTGTTTCCCCATTCTTGCCTCATAGAGCCCCATAATTACCCAATTATTACCACATAGAGCCCCATTATTACCCCATAGAGCCCCATTGTTGCCCCCTTGTTGCCTCATAGAGCCCCTTTCTTGCCCAATAATTACCACATACATCCCCATTATTACCCCATAAAAGCCCAATAGTTGGCTCATAGAGCCCCATTATTACCCCATAGACACCATTGTTGCCCCATTGTTGTCTCATAGAGCCCCTTTCTTGCCCAATAATTACCACATAGAGCCCCATTATTACCCCATAAATCCCCATTGTTGCCTCATAGAGCCCCATTGTTGCCTCATAGAGCCCCATTGTTGACTCACAGAGCCCCGTTATTGCCCAACTATTACCACATAGAGCACCATTATTACCCCATAGAGCCCCATTGTTGCCCCATTGTTGCCTCATAGAGCCCCTTTCTTGCCCAATAATTACCACATAGAGCCCCGTTATTACCCCATAAAAGCCCCATTCTTGGCTCATAGAGCCCCATTATTACCCCATAGAGCCCCAATGTTGCCCCATTGTTGCCTCATAGTGTTCCATTATTGCCCAGTTATTACCACATAGAGCCCCATTATTGCCCCATAGAGCCCCATTGTTGCCCCATTGTTGCCTCATAGAGCCCTATTATTGCCCAATAATTATCACATAGAGCCCCATTATTACCCCATGAAGCCCCATTGTGGCCTCAGAGAGCCCCATTATTCCCCCATAGAGCCCCATTGTTGCCTCATAGAGCCCCTTTCTTGCCCAATAATTACCACATAGAGCCCCATTATTACCCCATAAAAGCCCCATTGTTGCCTCATAGAGCCCCATTATTACCACATAGACCCCATTGTTGCTCCATTGTTGCCTCATAGTGTTCCATTATTGCCCAATTATTACCACATAGAGCCCCATTATTACACCATAAAGCCCCATTGTTGCCTCATAGATCCCCATTATTATCCCATAGAGCCCCATTCTTGCCCCATTGTTGCCTCATAGAGCCCCATTATTATCCCATAGAGCCCCATTGTTGCCCAATTGTTGCCTCATAGAGCCCCATAATTACCCAATTATTACCACATAGAGCCTCATTATTACCCCATAGAGCCCCATTGTTGCGCCATTGTAGCCTCACAGAGCCCTATTATTGCCCAATTATTACCACATAGAGCCCCATTATTACCCCATAGAGCCCCATTGTTGCCCCATTGTTGCCAAATAGAGCCCCTTTCTTGCCCAATAATTACCACATAGAGCCCCATTATAACCCCATAAAGCCCCATTGTTGCCTCATAGAGCCACATTATTGCCCAACTGTTGCCTCATTGAGCCCCATTATTACCCCATAGAGCCCCATTTTTGCCCCATTGGTGCCTCATAGAGCGCCATTACTACCCAATTATTACCACGTAGAGCCCCATTATTACCCCATAAAGCCTCACTGTTCCCTCATAGAGACCCATTATTACCCCATTCTTGCCCCATTGTTGACTCACAGAGCCCGGTTATTGCCCAACTATAACCACATAGAGCCCCATTATTACCCCATAGAACCCCATTGTTGCCTCATAGAGCCCCATAATTACCCAATTATTACCACATAGAGCCTCATTATTACCCCATAGAGCCCCATTGTTGCCCCCTTGTTGCCTCATAGAGCCCCTTTCTTGCCCAATAATTACCACATAGAGCCCCATTATTACCCCATAAAAGTCTTATTGTTGTCTCATAGAGACCCATTATTACCCCAGAGAGCCCCACTGTTGCCCCATTGTTGTCTCATAGAGCCCCTTTCTTGCCCAATAATTACCACATAGAGCCCCATTATAACCCCATAAATCCCCATTGTTGCCTCATAGAGCCCAATTGTTGCCTCATAGAGCCCCATTGTTGCCTCATAGAGCCCCATTGTTGACTCACAGAGCCCCGTTATTGCCCAAATATTACCACATAGAGCCACATTATTACCCCATAGAGCCCCATTGTTGCCCCATTGTTGCCTCATAGAGCCCCTTTCTTGCCCAATAATTACCACATAGAGCCCCGTTATTACCCCATAAAAGCCCCATTCTTGGCTCATAGAGCCCCATTATTACCCCATAGAGCCCCAATGTTGCCCCATTGTTGCCTCATAGTGTTCCATTATTGCCCAATTATTACCACATAGAGCCCCATTATTGCCCCATAGAGCCACATTGTTGCCCCATTGTTGCCTCATAGAGCCCTATTATTGCCCACTTATTACCACATAGAGCCCCAATATTATCCCAAAAAGCCCCACTGTTGCCTCATAGAGCCCCATTATTACCCCATAGAGCCCCATTATTGCCCCATTGTTGCCTCATAGAGCCCATTTATTGCCCAATAATTATCACATAGAGCCCCATTATTACCCCATGAAGCCCCATTGTGGCCTCAGAGAGCCCCATTATTACCCCATAGAGCCCCATTGTTGCCTCATAGAGCCCCTTTCTTGCCCAATAATTACCACATAGTAGCCCCATTATTACCCCATAAAAGCCCCATTGTTGCCTCATAGAGCCCCATTATTACCACATAGACCCCATTGTTGCTCCATTGTTGCCTCATAGTGTTCCATTATTGCCCAATTATTACCACATAGAGCCCCATTATTACACCATAAAGCCCCATTGTTTTCTCATAGAGCCGCATTATTACCCCATAGACCCCATAGTTGCCCAATTGTTGTCTCATAGAGCCCCATATTTGCCCAATTATAACCTCATAGAGCCACATTATTACCCCATAGACCCAATTGTTGCTCCATTGTTGCCTCATAGTGTTCCATTATTGCTCAATTATTACCACATACAGCCCCATTATTACACCATAAAGCCCCATTGTTGCCTCATAGAGCCCCATTATTATCCCATAGACCCCATTGTTGCCCCATTGTTGCTCATAGAGCCCCATTATTGCCCAATTATTAGCACATAGAGCAACATTATTGCCCCATAGAGCCCCATTGTTGCTTCATTGTTCCCTCATACAGCCCTATTATTGCCCAATTATTAGCACATAGAGCCCCATTTCTACCCCATAGAGCCTCATTGTTGCCCAATTGTTGCCTCATAGAGCCCCATAATTACCCAATTATTACCACATAGAGCCCCATTATTACCCCATAGAGCCCCATTGTTGCCCCATTGTTGCCTCATAGAGCCCTATTATTGTGCAAATATTACCACATAGAGCCTCATTTTTACCCCATAGAGCCTCATTTTTGCCTCATGGAGCCCCAATATTACCCCATAGAGCCCCACTGTTGCCCCATTGTTGCCTCATAGAGCCACATTATTGCCCAACTGTTGCCTCATTGAGCCCCATTATTACCCCATAGAGCCCCATTTTTGCCCCATTGGTGCCTCATAGAGCGCCATTACTGCCCAATTATTACCACATAGAGTCCCATTATTACCCCATAAAGCCTCACTGTTCCCTCATAGAGACCCATTATGACCCCATTCTTGCCACATTGTTGACTCACAGAGCCCCGTTATTGCCCAGCTATTACCACATAGAGCCTCATTATTACCCCATAGAGCCCCATTGTTGCCTCATAGAGCCCCTTTCTTGCCCAATAATTACCACATAGATCCCCATTATTACCCTATAAAAGCCCCATTGTTGGCTCATAGAGCCCCATTATTACCCCATAGAGCCCTATTGTTGCCCCCTTGTTGTCTCATAGAGACCCATAAATGCCCAATTATTACCACATAGAGACCCATTATTACCCCATAGAGCCCCATTGTTGCCCTATTGTTGCCTCATAGTGTTCCATTATTGCCCAATTATTACCACATAGAGCCCCATTATTGCCCCATAAAGCCCCATTGTTGCCTCATTTTTGCCTCATAGTGCCTCATTATTGCCGAATTATTACTACATAGAGCCGCATTATTACACCATAGAGCCCCATTGTTCCCTCATGGAGCCCCATTATTACCCCATAGAGCCCCATTGTTGCCCCATTGTTGCCTCATAGAGCCCTATT
This sequence comes from Melopsittacus undulatus, assembly GCF_012275295.1. Classification (NCBI taxonomy): domain Eukaryota; kingdom Metazoa; phylum Chordata; class Aves; order Psittaciformes; family Psittaculidae; genus Melopsittacus; species Melopsittacus undulatus. The sequence goes on along the minus strand of NW_022994300.1, from coordinate 36,031 downwards.
ATTGTCCAAATATTACCCCATAGAGCCTCATTGTTGCCTCATGGAGCCCCATTATTACCCCATAGAGCCCCACTGTTGCCCCATTGTTGCCTCATAGAGCCACATTACAGAACAATTATTACCACATAGAGCCCCATTATTACCCCATAAAGCCCCATTGTTGCGCCATTGTAGCCTCACAGAGCACTATTATTGCCCAATTATTACCACATAGAGCCCCATTATTACCCCATAGAGCCCCATTTTTGCCCCATTGGTGCCTCATAGAGTGCCATTACTGCCCAATTATTACCACGTAGAGCCCCATTATTACCCCATAAAGCCTCACTGTTCCCTCATAGAGACCCATTATTACCCCATTCTTGCCCCATTGTTGACTCACAGAGCCCCGTTATTGCCCAACTATAACCACATAGAGCCCCATTATTACCCCATAGAGCCCCATTGTTGCCCCCTTGTTGCCTCATAGAGCCCCTTTCTTGCCCAATAATTACCACATACATCCCCATTATTACCCCATAAAAGCCCAATAGTTGGCTCATAGAGCCCCATTATTACCCCATAGACACCATTGTTGCCCCCTTGTTGTCTCATAGAGCCCCTTTCTTGCCCAATAATTACCACATAGAGCCCCATTATAACCCCATAAATCCCCATTGTTGCCTCATAGAGCCCCATTGTTGCCTCATAGAGCCCCATTGTTGACTCACAGAGCCCCGTTATTGCCCAACTATTACCACATAGAGCAGCATTATTACCCCATAGAGCCCCATTGTTGCCCCATTGTTGCCTCATAGAGCCCCTTTCTTGCCCAATAATTACCACATAGAGCCCCGTTATTACCCCATAAAAGCCCCATTCTTGGCTCATAGAGCCCCATTATTACCCCATAGAGCCCCAATGTTGCCCCATTGTTGCCTCATAGTGTTCCATTATTGCCCAATTATTACCACATAGAGCCCCATTATTGCCCCATAGAGCCCCATTGTTGCCCCATTGTTGCCTCATAGAGCCCTATTATTGCCCACTTATTACCACATAAAGCCCCAATATTATCCCAAAAAGCCCCACTGTTGCCTCATAGAGCCCCATTATTACCCCATAGAGCCCCATTATTGCCCCATTGTTGCCTCATAGAGCCCATTTATTGCCCAATAATTATCACATAGAGCCCCATTATTACCCCATGAAGCCCCATTGTGGCCTCAGAGAGCCCCATTATTACCCCATAGAGCCCCATTGTTGCCTCATAGAGCCCCTTTCTTGCCCAATACTTACCACATAGTAGCCCCATTATTACCCCATAAAAGCCCCATTCTTGCCTCATAGAGCCCCATTATTACCACATAGACCCCATTGTTGCTCCATTGTTGCCTCATAGTGTTCCATTATTGCCCAATTATTACCACATAGAGCCCCATTATTACACCATAAAGCCCCATTGTTTTCTCATAGAGCCGCATTATTACCCCATAGACCCCATAGTTGCCCAATTGTTGTCTCATAGAGCCCCATATTTGCCCAATTATAACCTCATAGAGCCACATTATTACCCCATAGACCCAATTGTTGCTCCATTGTTGCCTCATAGTGTTCCATTATTGCTCAATTATTACCACATACAGCCCCATTATTACACCATAAAGCCCCATTGTTGCCTCATAGAGCCCCATTATTATCCCATAAACCCCATTGTTGCCCCATTGTTGCTCATAGAGCCCCATTATTGCCCAAATATTAGCACATAGAGCAACATTATTGCCCCATAGAGCCCCATTGTTGCTTCATTGTTCCCTCATACAGCCCTATTATTGCCCAATTATTAGCACATAGAGCCCCATTTCTACCCCATAGAGCCTCATTGTTGCCCAATTGTTGCCTCATAGAGCCCCATAATTACCCAATTATTACCACCTAGAGCCCCATTATTACCCCATAGAGCCCCATTGTTGCCCCATTGTTGCCTCATAGAGCCCTATTATTGTGCAAATATTACCACATAGAGCCTCATTTTTACCCCATAGAGCCTCATTTTTGCCTCATGGAGCCCCATTATTACCCCATAGAGCCCCACTGTTGCCCCATTGTTGCCTCATAGAGCCACATTATTGCCCAACTGTTGCCTCATTGAGCCCCATTATTACCCCATAGAGCCCCATTTTTGCCCCATTGGTGCCTCATAGAGCGCCATTACTGCCCAATTATTACCACATAGAGCCCCATTATTACCCCATAAAGCCTCACTGTTCCCTCATAGAGACCCATTATGACCCCATTCTTGCCACATTGTTGACTCACAGAGCCCCGTTATTGCCCAGCTATTACCACATAGAGCCCCATTATTACCCCATAGAGCCCCATTGTTGCCCTATTGTTTCCCCATTCTTGCCTCATAGAGCCCCATAATTACCCAATTATTACCACATAGAGCCCCATTATTACCCCATAGAGCCCCATTGTTGCCCCCTTGTTGCCTCATAGAGCCCCTTTCTTGCCCAATAATTACCACATACATCCCCATTATTACCCCATAAAAGCCCAATAGTTGGCTCATAGAGCCCCATTATTACCCCATAGACACCATTGTTGCCCCATTGTTGTCTCATAGAGCCCCTTTCTTGCCCAATAATTACCACATAGAGCCCCATTATAACCCCATAAATCCCCATTGTTGCCTCATAGAGCCCCATTGTTGCCTCATAGAGCCCCATTGTTGACTCACAGAGCCCCGTTATTGCCCAACTATTACCACATAGAGCAGCATTATTACCCCATAGAGCCCCATTGTTGCCCCATTGTTGCCTCATAGAGCCCCTTTCTTGCCCAATAATTACCACATAGAGCCCCGTTATTACCCCATAAAAGCCCCATTCTTGGCTCATAGAGCCCCATTATTACCCCATAGAGCCCCAATGTTGCCCCATTGTTGCCTCATAGTGTTCCATTATTGCCCAGTTATTACCACATAGAGCCCCATTATTGCCCCATAGAGCCCCATTGTTGCCCCATTGTTGCCTCATAGAGCCCTATTATTGCCCAATAATTATCACATAGAGCCCCATTATTACCCCATGAAGCCCCATTGTGGCCTCAGAGAGCCCCATTATTCCCCCATAGAGCCCCATTGTTGCCTCATAGAGCCCCTTTCTTGCCCAATAATTACCACATAGAGCCCCATTATTACCCCATAAAAGCCCCATTGTTGCCTCATAGAGCCCCATTATTACCACATAGACCCCATTGTTGCTCCATTGTTGCCTCATAGTGTTCCATTATTGCCCAATTATTACCACATAGAGCCCCATTATTACACCATAAAGCCCCATTGTTGCCTCATAGATCCCCATTATTATCCCATAGAGCCCCATTCTTGCCCCATTGTTGCCTCATAGAGCCCCATTATTATCCCATAGAGCCCCATTGTTGCCCAATTGTTGCCTCATAGAGCCCCATAATTACCCAATTATTACCACATAGAGCCTCATTATTACCCCATAGAGCCCCATTGTTGCGCCATTGTAGCCTCACAGAGCCCTATTATTGCCCAATTATTACCACATAGAGCCCCATTATTACCCCATAGAGCCCCATTGTTGCCCCATTGTTGCCAAATAGAGCCCCTTTCTTGCCCAATAATTACCACATAGAGCCCCATTATAACCCCATAAAGCCCCATTGTTGCCTCATAGAGCCACATTATTGCCCAACTGTTGCCTCATTGAGCCCCATTATTACCCCATAGAGCCCCATTTTTGCCCCATTGGTGCCTCATAGAGCGCCATTACTACCCAATTATTACCACGTAGAGCCCCATTATTACCCCATAAAGCCTCACTGTTCCCTCATAGAGACCCATTATTACCCCATTCTTGCCCCATTGTTGACTCACAGAGCCCGGTTATTGCCCAACTATAACCACATAGAGCCCCATTATTACCCCATAGAACCCCATTGTTGCCTCATAGAGCCCCATAATTACCCAATTATTACCACATAGAGCCTCATTATTACCCCATAGAGCCCCATTGTTGCCCCCTTGTTGCCTCATAGAGCCCCTTTCTTGCCCAATAATTACCACATAGAGCCGAATTATTACCCCATAAAAGTCTTATTGTTGTCTCATAGAGACCCATTATTACCCCAGAGAGCCCCACTGTTGCCCCATTGTTGTCTCATAGAGCCCCTTTCTTGCCCAATAATTACCACATAGAGCCCCATTATAACCCCATAAATCCCCATTGTTGCATCATAGAGCCCAATTGTTGCCTCATAGAGCCCCATTGTTGCCTCATAGAGCCCCATTGTTGACTCACAGAGCCCCGTTATTGCCCAAATATTACCACATAGAGCCACATTATTACCCCATAGAGCCCCATTGTTGCCCCATTGTTGCCTCATAGAGCCCCTTTCTTGCCCAATAATTACCACATAGAGCCCCGTTATTACCCCATAAAAGCCCCATTCTTGGCTCATAGAGCCCCATTATTACCCCATAGAGCCCCAATGTTGCCCCATTGTTGCCTCATAGTGTTCCATTATTGCCCAATTATTACCACATAGAGCCCCATTATTGCCCCATAGAGCCACATTGTTGCCCCATTGTTGCCTCATAGAGCCCTATTATTGCCCACTTATTACCACATAGAGCCCCAATATTATCCCAAAAAGCCCCACTGTTGCCTCATAGAGCCCCATTATTACCCCATAGAGCCCCATTATTGCCCCATTGTTGCCTCATAGAGCCCATTTATTGCCCAATAATTATCACATAGAGCCCCATTATTACCCCATGAAGCCCCATTGTGGCCTCAGAGAGCCCCATTATTACCCCATAGAGCCCCATTGTTGCCTCATAGAGCCCCTTTCTTGCCCAATAATTACCACATAGTAGCCCCATTATTACCCCATAAAAGCCCCATTGTTGCCTCATAGAGCCCCATTATTACCACATAGACCCCATTGTTGCTCCATTGTTGCCTCATAGTGTTCCATTATTGCCCAATTATTACCACATAGAGCCCCATTATTACACCATAAAGCCCCATTGTTTTCTCATAGAGCCGCATTATTACCCCATAGACCCCATAGTTGCCCAATTGTTGTCTCATAGAGCCCCATATTTGCCCAATTATAACCTCATAGAGCCACATTATTACCCCATAGACCCAATTGTTGCTCCATTGTTGCCTCATAGTGTTCCATTATTGCTCAATTATTACCACATACAGCCCCATTATTACACCATAAAGCCCCATTGTTGCCTCATAGAGCCCCATTATTATCCCATAGACCCCATTGTTGCCCCATTGTTGCTCATAGAGCCCCATTATTGCCCAATTATTAGCACATAGAGCAACATTATTGCCCCATAGAGCCCCATTGTTGCTTCATTGTTCCCTCATACAGCCCTATTATTGCCCAATTATTAGCACATAGAGCCCCATTTCTACCCCATAGAGCCTCATTGTTGCCCAATTGTTGCCTCATAGAGCCCCATAATTACCCAATTATTACCACATAGAGCCCCATTATTACCCCATAGAGCCCCATTGTTGCCCCATTGTTGCCTCATAGAGCCCTATTATTGTGCAAATATTACCACATAGAGCCTCATTTTTACCCCATAGAGCCTCATTTTTGCCTCATGGAGCCCCAATATTACCCCATAGAGCCCCACTGTTGCCCCATTGTTGCCTCATAGAGCCACATTATTGCCCAACTGTTGCCTCATTGAGCCCCATTATTACCCCATAGAGCCCCATTTTTGCCCCATTGGTGCCTCATAGAGCGCCATTACTGCCCAATTATTACCACATAGAGTCCCATTATTACCCCATAAAGCCTCACTGTTCCCTCATAGAGACCCATTATGACCCCATTCTTGCCACTATTGTTGACTCACAGAGCCCCGTTATTGCCCAGCTATTACCACATAGAGCCCCATTATTACCCCATAGAGCCCCATTGTTGCCCTATTGTTTCCCCATTCTTGCCTCATAGAGCCCCATAATTACCCAATTATTACCACATAGAGCCCCATTATTACCCCATAGAGCCCCATTGTTGCCCCCTTGTTGCCTCATAGAGCCCCTTTCTTGCCCAATAATTACCACATACATCCCCATTATTACCCCATAAAAGCCCAATAGTTGGCTCATAGAGCCCCATTATTACCCCATAGACCCCATTGTTGCCCCCTTGTTGTCTCATAGAGCCCCTTTCTTGCCCAATAATTACCACATAGAGCCCCATTATAACCCCATAAATCCCCATTGTTGCCTCATAGAGCCCCATTGTTGCCTCATAGAGCCCCATTGTTGACTCACAGAGCCCCGTTATTGCCCAAATATTACCACATAGAGCCACATTATTACCCCATAGAGCCCCATTGTTGCCCCATTGTTGCCTCATAGAGCCCCTTTCTTGCCCAATAATTACCACATAGAGCCCCGTTATTACCCCATAAAAGCCCCATTCTTGGCTCATAGAGCCCCATTATTACCCCATAGAGCCCCAATGTTGCCCCATTGTTGCCTCATAGTGTTCCATTATTGCCCAATTATTACCACATAGAGCCCCATTATTACCCCATAGAGCCCCATTGTTGCCTCATTTTTGCCTCATAGTGCCTCATTATTGCCCAATTCTTAGCACATAGAGCCGCATTATTACACCACAGAGCCCCATTGTTCCCTCATAGAGCCCCATTATTACCCCATAGAGCCCCACTGTTGCCGCATTGTTGCCTCATAGAGCCACATTACAGAACAATTATTACCACATAGAGCACCATTATTACACCATAAAGCCCCATTGTTGCCTCATAGAGCCCCATTATTGCCCCATAGAGCCCCATTGTTGCCCCATTGTTGCCTCATAGAGCCCTATTATTGCCCAATTATTACCACATAGAGCCCCAATATTATCCCAAAAAGCCCCACTGTTGCCTCATAGAGCCCCATTATTACCCCATAGAGCCCCATTATTGCCCCATTGTTGCCTCATAGAGCCCATTTATTGCCCAATAATTATCACATAGAGCCCCATTATTACCTCATGAAGCCCCATTGTGGCCTCAGAGAGCCTCATTATTACCCCATAGAGCCCCATTGTTGCCTCATAGAGCCCCTTTCTTGCCCAATAATTACCACATAGATCCCCATTATTACCCTATAAAAGCCCCATTGTTGGCTCATAGAGCCCCATTATTACCCCATAGAGCCCTATTGTTGCCCCCTTGTTGTCTCATAGAGACCCATAAATGCCCAATTATTACCACATAGAGACCCATTATTACCCCATAGAGCCCCATTGTTGCCCTATTGTTGCCTCATAGTGTTCCATTATTGCCCAATTATTACCACATAGAGCCCCATTATTGCCCCATAAAGCCCCATTGTTGCCTCATTTTTGCCTCATAGTGCCTCATTATTGCCGAATTATTACTACATAGAGCCGCATTATTACACCATAGAGCCCCATTGTTCCCTCATGGAGCCCCATTATTACCCCATAGAGCCCCATTGTTGCCCCATTGTTGCCTCATAGAGCCCTATTATTGTCCAAATATTACCCCATAGAGCCTCATTGTTGCCTCATGGAGCCCCATTATTACCCCATAGAGCCCCACTGTTGCCCCATTGTTGCCTCATAGAGCCACATTACAGAACAATTATTACCACATAGAGCCCCATTATTACCCCATAAAGCCCCATTGTTGCGCCATTGTAGCCTCACAGAGCCCTATTATTGCCCAATTATTACCACATAGAGCCCCATTATTACCCCATAGAGCCCCATTTTTGCCCCATTGGTGCCTCATAGAGTGCCATTACTGCCCAATTATTACCACGTAGAGCCCCATTATTACCCCATAAAGCCTCACTGTTCCCTCATAGAGACCCATTATTACCCCATTCTTGCCCCATTGTTGACTCACAGAGCCCCGTTATTGCCCAACTATAACCACATAGAGCCCCATTATTACCCCATAGAGCCCCATTGTTGCCCCATTGTTGCCTCATAGAGCCCCTTTCTTGCCCAATAATTACCACATACATCCCCATTATTACCCCATAAAAGCCCAATAGTTGGCTCATAGAGCCCCATTATTACCCCATAGACCCCATTGTTGCCCCCTTGTTGTCTCATAGAGCCCCTTTCTTGCCCAATAATTACCACATAGAGCCCCATTATAACCCCATAAATCCCCATTGTTGCCGCATAGAGCCCCCTTGTTGCCTCATAGAGCCCCATTGTTGACTCACAGAGCCCCGTTATTGCCCAAATATTACCTCATAGAGCCACATTATTACCCCATAGAGCCCCATTGTTGCCCCATTGTTGCCTCATAGAGCCCCTTTCTTGCCCAATAATTACCACATAGAGCCCCGTTATTACCCCATAAAAGCCCCATTCTTGGCTCATAGAGCCCCATTATTACCCCATAGAGCCCCAATGTTGCCCCATTGTTGCCTCATAGTGTTCCATTATTGCCCAATTATTACCACATAGAGCCCCATTATTGCCCCATAGAGCCACATTGTTGCCCCATTGTTGCCTCATAGAGCCCTATTATTGCCCACTTATTACCACATAGAGCCCCAATATTATCCCAAAAAGCCCCACTGTTGCCTCATAGAGCCCCATTATTACCCCATAGAGCCCCATTATTGCCCCATTGTTGCCTCACAGAGCCCCGTTATTGCCCAATAATTATCACATAGAGCCCCATTATTACCCCATGAAGCCCCATTGTGGCCTCAGAGAGCCCCATTATTACCCCATAGAGCCCCATTGTTGCCTCATAGAGCCCCTTTCTTGCCCAATAATTACCACATAGTAGCCCCATTATTACCCCATAAAAGCCCCATTGTTGCCTCATAGAGCCCCATTATTACCACATAGACCCCATTGTTGCTCCATTGTTGCCTCATAGTGTTCCATTATTGCCCAATTATTACCACATAGAGCCCCATTATTACACCATAAAGCCCCATTGTTTTCTCATAGAGCCGCATTATTACCCCATAGACCCCATAGTTGCCCAATTGTTGTCTCATAGAGCCCCATATTTGCCCAATTATAACCTCATAGAGCCACATTATTACCCCATAGACCCAATTGTTGCTCCATTGTTGCCTCATAGTGTTCCATTATTGCTCAATTATTACCACATACAGCCCCATTATTACACCATAAAGCCCCATTGTTGCCTCATAGAGCCCCATTATTATCCCATAGACCCCATTGTTGCCCCATTGTTGCTCATAGAGCCCCATTATTGCCCAATTATTAGCACATAGAGCAACATTATTGCCCCATAGAGCCCCATTGTTGCTTCATTGTTCCCTCATACAGCCCTATTATTGCCCAATTATTAGCACATAGAGCCCCATTTCTACCCCATAGAGCCTCATTGTTGCCCAATTGTTGCCTCATAGAGCCCCATAATTACCCAATTATTACCACATAGAGCCCCATTATTACCCCATAGAGCCCCATTGTTGCCCCATTGTTGCCTCATAGAGCCCTATTATTGTGCAAATATTACCACATAGAGCCTCATTTTTACCCCATAGAGCCTCATTTTTGCCTCATGGAGCCCCAATATTACCCCATAGAGCCCCACTGTTGCCCCATTGTTGCCTCATAGAGCCACATTATTGCCCAACTGTTGCCTCATTGAGCCCCATTATTACCCCATAGAGCCCCATTTTTGCCCCATTGGTGCCTCATAGAGCGCCATTACTGCCCAATTATTACCACATAGAGTCCCATTATTACCCCATAAAGCCTCACTGTTCCCTCATAGAGACCCATTATGACCCCATTCTTGCCATATTGTTGACTCACAGAGCCCCGTTATTGCCCAGCTATTACCACATAGAGCCCCATTATTACCCCATAGAGCCCCATTGTTGCCCTATTGTTTCCCCATTCTTGCCTCATAGAGCCCCATAATTACCCAATTATTACCACATAGAGCCCCATTATTACCCCATAGAGCCCCATTGTTGCCCCCTTGTTGCCTCATAGAGCCCCTTTCTTGCCCAATAATTACCACATACATCCCCATTATTACCCCATAATAGCCCAATAGTTGGCTCATAGAGCCCCATTATTACCCCATAGACCCCATTGTTGCCCCCTTGTTGTCTCATAGAGCCCCTTTCTTGCCCAATAATTACCACATAGAGCCCCATTATAACCCCATAAATCCCCATTGTTGCCTCATAGAGCCCCATTGTTGCCTCATAGAGCCCCATTGTTGACTCACAGAGCCCCGTTATTGCCCAAATATTACCACATAGAGCCACATTATTACCCCATAGAGCCCCATTGTTGCCCCATTGTTGCCTCATAGAGCCCCTTTCTTGCCCAATAATTACCACATAGAGCCCCGTTATTACCCCATAAAAGCCCCATTCTTGGCTCATAGAGCCCCATTATTACCCCATAGAGCCCCAATGTTGCCCCATTGTTGCCTCATAGTGTTCCATTATTGCCCAATTATTACCACATAGAGCCCCATTATTACCACATAGAGCCCCATTGTTGCTCCATTGTTGCCTCATAGTGCCTCATTATTGCCCAATTCTTAGCACATAGAGCCGCATTATTACACCACAGAGCCCCATTGTTCCCTCATAGAGCCCCATTATTACCCCATAGAGCCCCACTGTTGCCGCATTGTTGCCTCATAGAGCCACATTACAGAACAATTATTACCACATAGAGCACCATTATTACACCATAAAGCCCCATTGTTGCCTCATAGAGCCCCATTATTGCCCCATAGAGCCCCATTGTTGCCCCATTGTTGCCTCATAGAGCCCTATTATTGCCCAATTATTACCACATAGAGCCCCAATATTATCCCAAAAAGCCCCACTGTTGCCTCATAGAGCCCCATTATTACCCCATAGAGCCCCATTATTGCCCCATTGTTGCCTCATAGAGCCCATTTATTGCCCAATAATTATCACATAGAGCCCCATTATTACCTCATGAAGCCCCATTGTGGCCTCAGAGAGCCTCATTATTACCCCATAGAGCCCCATTGTTGCCTCATAGAGCCCCTTTCTTGCCCAATAATTACCACATAGATCCCCATTATTACCCTATAAAAGCCCCATTGTTGGCTCATAGAGCCCCATTATTACCCCATAGAGCCCTATTGTTGCCCCCTTGTTGTCTCATAGAGACCCATAAATGCCCAATTATTACCACATAGAGACCCATTATTACCCCATAGAGCCCCATTGTTGCCCTATTGTTGCCTCATAGTGTTCCATTATTGCCCAATTATTACCACATAGAGCCCCATTATTGCCCCATAAAGCCCCATTGTTGCCTCATTTTTGCCTCATAGTGCCTCATTATTGCCGAATTATTACTACATAGAGCCGCATTATTACACCATAGAGCCCCATTGTTCCCTCATGGAGCCCCATTATTACCCCATAGAGCCCCATTGTTGCCCCATTGTTGCCTCATAGAGCCCTATTATTGTCCAAATATTACCCCATAGAGCCTCATTGTTGCCTCATGGAGCCCCATTATTACCCCATAGAGCCCCACTGTTGCCCCATTGTTGCCTCATAGAGCCACATTACAGAACAATTATTACCACATAGAGCCCCATTATTACCCCATAAAGCCCCATTGTTGCGCCATTGTAGCCTCACAGAGCCCTATTATTGCCCAATTATTACCACATAGAGCCCCATTATTACCCCATAGAGCCCCATTTTTGCCCCATTGGTGCCTCATAGAGTGCCATTACTGCCCAATTATTACCACGTAGAGCCCCATTATTACCCCATAAAGCCTCACTGTTCCCTCATAGAGACCCATTATTACCCCATTCTTGCCCCATTGTTGACTCACAGAGCCCCGTTATTGCCCAACTATAACCACATAGAGCCCCATTATTACCCCATAGAGCCCCATTGTTGCCCCATTGTTGCCTCATAGAGCCCCTTTCTTGCCCAATAATTACCACATACATCCCCATTATTACCCCATAAAAGCCCAATAGTTGGCTCATAGAGCCCCATTATTACCCCATAGACCCCATTGTTGCCCCCTTGTTGTCTCATAGAGCCCCTTTCTTGCCCAATAATTACCACATAGAGCCCCATTATAACCCCATAAATCCCCATTGTTGCCTCATAGAGCCCCATTGTTGCCTCATAGAGCCCCATTGTTGACTCACAGAGCCCCGTTATTGCCCAACTATTACCACATAGAGCAGCATTATTACCCCATAGAGCCCCATTGTTGCCCCATTGTTGCCTCATAGAGCCCCTTTCTTGCCCAATAATTACCACATAGAGCCCCGTTATTACCCCATAAAAGCCCCATTCTTGGCTCATAGAGCCCCATTATTACCCCATAGAGCCCCAATGTTGCCCCATTGTTGCCTCATAGTGTTCCATTATTGCCCAATTATTACCACATAGAGCCCCATTATTGCCCCATAGAGCCCCATTGTTGCCCCATTGTTGCCTCATAGAGCCCTATTATTGCCCACTTATTACCACATAAAGCCCCAATATTATCCCAAAAAGCCCCACTGTTGCCTCATAGAGCCCCATTATTACCCCATAGAGCCCCATTATTGCCCCATTGTTGCCTCATAGAGCCCATTTATTGCCCAATAATTATCACATAGAGCCCCATTATTACCCCATGAAGCCCCATTGTGGCCTCAGAGAGCCCCATTATTACCCCATAGAGCCCCATTGTTGCCTCATAGAGCCCCTTTCTTGCCCAATACTTACCACATAGTAGCCCCATTATTACCCCATAAAAGCCCCATTCTTGCCTCATAGAGCCCCATTATTACCACATAGACCCCATTGTTGCTCCATTGTTGCCTCATAGTGTTCCATTATTGCCCAATTATTACCACATAGAGCCCCATTATTACACCATAAAGCCCCATTGTTTTCTCATAGAGCCGCATTATTACCCCATAGACCCCATAGTTGCCCAATTGTTGTCTCATAGAGCCCCATATTTGCCCAATTATAACCTCATAGAGCCACATTATTACCCCATAGACCCAATTGTTGCTCCATTGTTGCCTCATAGTGTTCCATTATTGCTCAATTATTACCACATACAGCCCCATTATTACACCATAAAGCCCCATTGTTGCCTCATAGAGCCCCATTATTATCCCATAAACCCCATTGTTGCCCCATTGTTGCTCATAGAGCCCCATTATTGCCCAATTATTAGCACATAGAGCAACATTATTGCCCCATAGAGCCCCATTGTTGCTTCATTGTTCCCTCATACAGCCCTATTATTGCCCAATTATTAGCACATAGAGCCCCATTTCTACCCCATAGAGCCTCATTGTTGCCCAATTGTTGCCTCATAGAGCCCCATAATTACCCAATTATTACCACATAGAGCCCCATTATTACCCCATAGAGCCCCATTGTTGCCCCATTGTTGCCTCATAGAGCCCTATTATTGTGCAAATATTACCACATAGAGCCTCATTTTTACCCCATAGAGCCTCATTTTTGCCTCATGGAGCCCCATTATTACCCCATAGAGCCCCACTGTTGCCCCATTGTTGCCTCATAGAGCCACATTATTGCCCAACTGTTGCCTCATTGAGCCCCATTATTACCCCATAGAGCCCCATTTTTGCCCCATTGGTGCCTCATAGAGCGCCATTACTGCCCAATTATTACCACATAGAGCCCCATTATTACCCCATAAAGCCTCACTGTTCCCTCATAGAGACCCATTATGACCCCATTCTTGCCACATTGTTGACTCACAGAGCCCCGTTATTGCCCAGCTATTACCACATAGAGCCCCATTATTACCCCATAGAGCCCCATTGTTGCCCTATTGTTTCCCCATTCTTGCCTCATAGAGCCCCATAATTACCCAATTATTACCACATAGAGCCCCATTATTACCCCATAGAGCCCCATTGTTGCCCCCTTGTTGCCTCATAGAGCCCCTTTCTTGCCCAATAATTACCACATACATCCCCATTATTACCCCATAAAAGCCCAATAGTTGGCTCATAGAGCCGCATTATTACCCCATAGACACCATTGTTGCCCCATTGTTGTCTCATAGAGCCCCTTTCTTGCCCAATAATTACCACATAGAGCCCCATTATAACCCCATAAATCCCCATTGTTGCCTCATAGAGCCCCATTGTTGCCTCATAGAGCCCCATTGTTGACTCACAGAGCCCCGTTATTGCCCAACTATTACCACATAGAGCAGCATTATTACCCCATAGAGCCCCATTGTTGCCCCATTGTTGCCTCATAGAGCCCCTTTCTTGCCCAATAATTACCACATAGAGCCCCGTTATTACCCCATAAAAGCCCCATTCTTGGCTCATAGAGCCCCATTATTACCCCATAGAGCCCCAATGTTGCCCCATTGTTGCCTCATAGTGTTCCATTATTGCCCAGTTATTACCACATAGAGCCCCATTATTGCCCCATAGAGCCCCATTGTTGCCCCATTGTTGCCTCATAGAGCCCTATTATTGCCCAATAATTATCACATAGAGCCCCATTATTACCCCATGAAGCCCCATTGTGGCCTCAGAGAGCCCCATTATTCCCCCATAGAGCCCCATTGTTGCCTCATAGAGCCCCTTTCTTGCCCAATAATTACCACATAGAGCCCCATTATTACCCCATAAAAGCCCCATTGTTGCCTCATAGAGCCCCATTATTACCACATAGACCCCATTGTTGCTCCATTGTTGCCTCATAGTGTTCCATTATTGCCCAATTATTACCACATAGAGCCCCATTATTACACCATAAAGCCCCATTGTTGCGCCATTGTAGCCTCACAGAGCCCTATTATTGCCCAATTATTACCACATAGAGCCCCATTATTACCCCATAGAGCCCCATTGTTGCCCCCTTGTTGCCTCATAGAGCCCCTTTCTTGCCCAATAATTACCACATAGAGCCCCATTATTACCCCATAAAAGTCTTATTGTTGTCTCATAGAGACCCATTATTACCCCATAGACCCCATTGTTGCCCCATTGTTGTCTCATAGAGCCCCTTTCTTGCCCAATAATTACCACATAGAGCCCCATTATAACCCCATAAAGCCCCATTGTTGCCTCATAGAGCCCCATTGTTGCCCTATTGTTGCCTCATAGTGTTCCATTATTGCCCAATTATTACCACATAGAGCCCCATTATTGCCCCATAAAGCCCCATTGTTGCCTCATTTTTGCCTCATAGTGCCTCATTATTGCCCAATTATTACTACATAGAGCCGCATTATTACACCATAGAGCCCCATTGTTCCCTCATGGAGCCCCATTATTACCCCATAGAGCCCCATTGTTGCCCCATTGTTGCCTCATAGAGCCCTATTATTGTCCAAATATTACCCCATAGAGCCTCATTGTTGCCTCATGGAGCCCCATTATTACCCCATAGAGCCCCACTGTTGCCCCATTGTTGCCTCATAGAGCCACATTACAGAACAATTATTACCACATAGAGCCCCATTATTACCCCATAAAGCCCCATTGTTGCGCCATTGTAGCCTCACAGAGCCCTATTATTGCCCAATTATTACCACATAGAGCCCCATTATTACCCCATAGAGCCCCATTTTTTGCCCCATTGGTGCCTCATAGAGTGCCATTACTGCCCAATTATTACCACGTAGAGCCCCATTATTACCCCATAAAGCCTCACTGTTCCCTCATAGAGACCCATTATTACCCCATTCTTGCCCCATTGTTGACTCACAGAGCCCCGTTATTGCCCAACTATAACCACATAGAGCCCCATTATTACCCCATAGAGCCCCATTGTTGCCCCATTGTTGCCTCATAGAGCCCCTTTCTTGCCCAATAATTACCACATACATCCCCATTATTACCCCATAAAAGCCCAATAGTTGGCTCATAGAGCCCCATTATTACCCCATAGACCCCATTGTTGCCCCCTTGTTGTCTCATAGAGCCCCTTTCTTGGCCAATAATTACCACATAGAGCCCCATTATAACCCCATAAATCCCCATTGTTGCCTCATAGAGCCCCATTGTTGCCTCATAGAGCCCCATTGTTGACTCACAGAGCCCCGTTATTGCCCAAATATTACCACATAGAGCCACATTATTACCCCATAGAGCCCCATTGTTGCCCCATTGTTGCCTCATAGAGCCCCTTTCTTGCCCAATAATTACCACATAGAGCCCCGTTATTACCCCATAAAAGCCCCATTCTTGGCTCATAGAGCCCCATTATTACCCCATAGAGCCCCAATGTTGCCCCATTGTTGCCTCATAGTGTTCCATTATTGCCCAATTATTACCACATAGAGCCCCATTATTGCCCCATAGAGCCCCATTGTTGCCCCATTGTTGCCTCATAGAGCCCTATTATTGCCCACTTATTACCACATAAAGCCCCAATATTATCCCAAAAAGCCCCACTGTTGCCTCATAGAGCCCCATTATTACCCCATAGAGCCCCATTATTGCCCCATTGTTGCCTCATAGAGCCCATTTATTGCCCAATAATTATCACATAGAGCCCCATTATTACCCCATGAAGCCCCATTGTGGCCTCAGAGAGCCCCATTATTACCCCATAGAGCCCCATTGTTGCCTCATAGAGCCCCTTTCTTGCCCAATACTTACCACATAGTAGCCCCATTATTACCCCATAAAAGCCCCATTCTTGCCTCATAGAGCCCCATTATTGCCCCATAGAGCCCCATTGTTGCCCCATTGTTGCCTCATAGTGTTCCATTATTGCCCAATTATTACCACATAGAGCCCCATTATTACACCATAAAGCCCCATTGTTTTCTCATAGAGCCGCATTATTACCCCATAGACCCCATAGTTGCCCAATTGTTTTCTCATAGAGCCCCATATTTGCCCAATTATAACCTCATAGAGCCACATTATTACCCCATAGACCCAATTGTTGCTCCATTGTTGCCTCATAGTGTTCCATTATTGCTCAATTATTACCACATACAGCCCCATTATTACACCATAAAGCCCCATTGTTGCCTCATAGAGCCCCATTATTATCCCATAAACCCCATTGTTGCCCCATTGTTGCTCATAGAGCCCCATTATTGCCCAATTATTAGCACATAGAGCAACATTATTGCCCCATAGAGCCCCATTGTTGCTTCATTGTTCCCTCATACAGCCCTATTATTGCCCAATTATTAGCACATAGAGCCCCATTTCTACCCCATAGAGCCTCATTGTTGCCCAATTGTTGCCTCATAGAGCCCCATAATTACCCAATTATTACCACATAGAGCCCCATTATTACCCCATAGAGCCCCATTGTTGCCCCATTGTTGCCTCATAGAGCCCTATTATTGTGCAAATATTACCACATAGAGCCTCATTTTTACCCCATAGAGCCTCATTTTTGCCTCATGGAGCCCCATTATTACCCCATAGAGCCCCACTGTTGCCCCATTGTTGCCTCATAGAGCCACATTATTGCCCAACTGTTGCCTCATTGAGCCCCATTATTACCCCATAGAGCCCCATTTTTGCCCCATTGGTGCCTCATAGAGCGCCATTACTGCCCAATTATTACCACATAGAGCCCCATTATTACCCCATAAAGCCTCACTGTTCCCTCATAGAGACCCATTATGACCCCATTCTTGCCACATTGTTGACTCACAGAGCCCCGTTATTGCCCAGCTATTACCACATAGAGCCCCATTATTACCCCATAGAGCCCCATTGTTGCCCTATTGTTTCCCCATTCTTGCCTCATAGAGCCCCATAATTACCCAATTATTACCACATAGAGCCCCATTATTACCCCATAGAGCCCCATTGTTGCCCCCTTGTTGCCTCATAGAGCCCCTTTCTTGCCCAATAATTACCACATACATCCCCATTATTACCCCATAAAAGCCTTATTGTTGGCTCATAGAGCCCCATTATTACCCCATAGACACCATTGTTGCCCCATTGTTGTCTCATAGAGCCCCTTTCTTGCCCAATAATTACCACATAGAGCCCCATTATAACCCCATAAATCCCCATTGTTGCCTCATAGAGCCCCATTGTTGCCTCATAGAGCCCCATTGTTGACTCACAGAGCCCCGTTATTGCCCAACTATTACCACATAGAGCAGCATTATTACCCCATAGAGCCCCATTGTTGCCCCATTGTTGCCTCATAGAGCCCCTTTCTTGCCCAATAATTACCACATAGAGCCCCGTTATTACCCCATAAAAGCCCCATTCTTGGCTCATAGAGCCCCATTATTACCCCATAGAGCCCCAATGTTGCCCCATTGTTGCCTCATAGAGCCCCTTTCTTGCCCAATAATTACCACATAGAGCCCCATTATTACCCCATGAAGCCCCATTGTGGCCTCAGAGAGCCCCATTATTCCCCCATAGAGCCCCATTGTTGCCTCATAGAGCCCCTTTCTTGCCCAATAATTACCACATAGAGCCCCATTATTACCCCATAAAAGCCCCATTGTTGCCTCATAGAGCCCCATTATTACCACATAGACCCCATTGTTGCTCCATTGTTGCCTCATAGTGTTCCATTATTGCCCAATTATTACCACATAGAGCCCCATTATTACACCATAAAGCCCCATTGTTGCCTCATAGATCCCCATTATTATCCCATAGAGCCCCATTCTTGCCCCATTGTTGCCTCATAGAGCCCCATTATTATCCCATAGAGCCCCATTGTTGCCCAATTGTTGCCTCATAGAGCCCCATAATTACCCAATTATTACCACATAGAGCCTCATTATTACCCCATAGAGCCCCATTGTTGCGCCATTGTAGCCTCACAGAGCCCTATTATTGCCCAATTATTACCACATAGAGCCCCATTATTACCCCATAGAGCCCCATTGTTGCCCCATTGTTGCCAAATAGAGCCCCTTTCTTGCCCAATAATTACCACATAGAGCCCCATTATAACCCCATAAAGCCCCATTGTTGCCTCATAGAGCCACATTATTGCCCAACTGTTGCCTCATTGAGCCCCATTATTACCCCATAGAGCCCCATTTTTGCCCCATTGGTGCCTCATAGAGCGCCATTACTACCCAATTATTACCACGTAGAGCCCCATTATTACCCCATAAAGCCTCACTGTTCCCTCATAGAGACCCATTATTACCCCATTCTTGCCCCATTGTTGACTCACAGAGCCCGGTTATTGCCCAACTATAACCACATAGAGCCCCATTATTACCCCATAGAACCCCATTGTTGCCTCATAGAGCCCCATAATTACCCAATTATTACCACATAGAGCCTCATTATTACCCCATAGAGCCCCATTGTTGCCCCCTTGTTGCCTCATAGAGCCCCTTTCTTGCCCAATAATTACCACATAGAGCCCCATTATTACCCCATAAAAGTCTTATTGTTGTCTCATAGAGACCCATTATTACCCCATAGACCCCATTGTTGCCCCATTGTTGTCTCATAGAGCCCCTTTCTTGCCCAATAATTACCACATAGAGCCCCATTATAACCCCATAAAGCCCCATTGTTGCCTCAGAGAGCCCCATTGTTGCCTCATAGAGCCCCATTGTTGACTCACAGAGCCCCGTTATTGCCCAGCTATTACCACATAGAGCCCCATTATTACCCCATAGAGCCCATTGTTGGCCCATTCTTGCCTCATAGAGCCCCATAATTACCCAATTATTACCACATAGAGCCCCATTATTACCCCATAAAAGCTATATTGTTGGCTCATAGAGCCCTATTATTACCCCATAGAGCCCCATTGTTGCCCCATTGTTGCCTAATACAGCCCCTTTCTTGCCCAATAATTACCACATAGAGCCCCACTATTACCCCATAAAAGCCTTATTGTTGTCTCATAGAGACCCATTATTACCCCATAGACCCCATTGTTGCCCCATTGTTGTCTCATAGAGCCACTTTCTTGCCCAATAATTACCACATAGAGCCCCATTATAACCCCATAAAGCCCCATTGTTGCCTCATAGAGCCCCATTGTTGCCTCATAGAGCCCCATTGTTGACTCACAGAACCCCGTTATTGCCCAACTATTACCACGTAGAGCCCCATTATTACCCCATAAAGCTCCATTGTTCCCTCATTGACCCCCATTATTACCCAATTATTGCCACATAGAGCCCCATTAATACACCATAAAGTTCCATTGTTGCCTCATAGAGCCCCTTTCTTGCCCTATAATTACCACATAGAGCCCCATTATAACCCCATAAAGCCCCATTGTTGCCTCATAGAGCCCCATTATTACCCCAGAGAGCCCCACTGTTGCCCCATTGTTGCCTCATAGAGCCACATTATTGCCCAACTGTTGCCTCATTGAGCCTCATTATTACCCCATAGAGCCCCATTGTTGCCCCATTGTTGCCTCATAGAGCCCTATTATTGCCCAATTATTACCACATAGAGCCCCATTTTTACCCCATAAAAGCCTCATTGTTGTCTCATAGCGACCCATTATTAACCCATAGACCCCATTGTTGCCCCATTATTGCCTCATAGAGCGCTATTACTGCCCAATTATTACTCCATAGAGCCCCATTATTACCCCATAAAGCCTCACTGTTCCCTCATAGAGACCCATTATTACCCCATTCTTGCCCCATTGTTGACTCACAGAGCCCCGTTATTGCCCAACTATTACCACATAGAGCCCCATTATTACCCCATAGAGCCCCATTGTTGCCCCATTGTTGCCCCATTGTTGCCTCATAGAGCCCCATAATTACCCAATTATTACCACATAGAGCCCCATTATTACCCCATAGAGCCCCATTGTTGCCCCCTTGTTGCCTCATAGAGCCCCTTTCTTGCCCAATAATTACCACATACATCCCCATTATTACCCCATAAAAGCCCAATAGTTGGCTCATAGAGCCCCTTTATTACCCCATAGACCCCATTGTTGCCCCCTTGTTGTCTCATAGAGCCCCTTTCTTGCCCAATAATTACCACATAGAGCCCCATTATAACCCGATAAATCCCCATTGTTGCCTCATAGAGCCCCATTGTTGCCTCATAGAGCCCCATTGTTGACTCACAGAGCCCCGTTATTGCCCAACTATTACCACATAGAGCCCCATTATTACCCCATAGAGCCCATTGTTGTCTCATAGAGCCCCATATTTGCCCAATTATAACCTCATAGAGCCCCATTATTACCCCATAGACCCAATTGTTGCCCCATTGTTGCCTCATAGAGCCCTATTATTGCCCAATTATTACCACATAGTGCCCCAATATTATCCCAAAAAGCCCCACTGTTGCCTCATAGAGCCCCATTATTACCCCATAGAGCCCCATTGTTGCCCCATTGTTGCCTCATAGAGCCCATTTATTGCCCAATAATTATCACATAGAGCCCCATTATTACCCCATAAAAGCCCAGTTGTTGGCTCATAGAGCCCCATTATTACCCCATAGACCCCATTGTTGCCCCATTGTTGCCTCATAGAGCCCCTTTCTTGCCCAATTATTACCCCATAGAGCCCCATTGTTGCCCCATTGTTGCCTAATAGAGCCCCTTTCTTGCCCAATAATTACCACATAGAGCCCCATTATTACCCCATAAAGCCCCATTGTTGCCTCATAGAGCCCCATTATTACCCCATAGAGCCCCATTGTTGCCCCATTGTTGCCTCATAGAGCGCCATTACTGCCAAATTATTACCACATAGAGCCGCATTATTACCCCATAAAGACTCACTGTTCCCTCATAGAGACCCATTATGACCCCACTCTTGCCCCATTGTTGACTAACAGAGCCCCGTTATTGCCCAACTATTACCACATAGAGCCCCATTATTACCCCATAATAGCCCCATTGTTGCCTCATAGAGCCCCATTATTACCACATAGACCCCATTGTTGCTCCATTGTTGCCTCATAGTGTTCCATTATTGCCCAATTATTACCACATAGAGCCCCATTATTACACCATAAAGCCCCATTGTTTTCTCATAGAGCCGCATTATTACCCCATAGACCCCATTGTTGCCCCATTGTTGTCTCATAGAGCCCCATATTTGCCCAATTATAACCTCATAGAGCCCCATTATTACCCCATAGACCCCATTGTTGCTCCATTGTTGCCTCATAGTGTTCCATTATTGCTCAATTATTACCACATACAGCCCCATTATTACACCATAAAGCCCCATTGTTGCCTCATAGAGCCCCATTATTATCCCATAGACCCCATTGTTGCCCCATTGTTGCCTCATAGAGCCCCATTATTGCCCAATTATTACCATATGGAGCCGCATTATTACACCATAAAGCCCCATTGTTCCCTCATAGAGCCCCATTATTATCCCATAGACCCCACTGTTGCCCCATTGTTACCTCATAGAGCCACATTACAGAACAATTATTACCACATAGAACCCCATTATTACCCCATAGAGCCTCATTGTTGCCCCATTCTTGCCTCATAGAGCCCCATTATTACCCCATAGAGCCCAATTGTTGCCCCATTGTTGCCTAATAGAGCCCCTTTCTTGCCCAATAATTACCACATAGAGCCCCATTATAACCCCATAAAGCCCCATTGTTGCCTCATAGAGCTCCATTATTGCCCAACTGTTGCATCATAGAGCCCCATTATTACCCCATAGAGCCTCATTGTTGCCCATAGTTGCCTCATAGAGCCCCATTATTGCCCAATTATTACCATATAGAGCCCCATTATTACCCCATAAAGACCCATTGTTCCCTCAATGACCCCCATTATTACCCAATTATTACCACATAGAGCCCTATTAATACACCATAAAGTTCCATTGTTGCCTCATAGAGCCCATTTCTTGCCCAATAATTACCACATAGAGCCCATTATAACCCCATAAAGCCCCATTGTTGCCTCATAGAGCCCCATTATTACCCCATAGAGCCCCATTGTTGCCCCATTGTTGTCTCATAGAGCCCCTTTCTTGCCCAATAATTACCACATAGAGCCCCATTATAACCCCATAAATCCCCATTGTTGCCTCATAGAGCCCAATTGTTGCCTCATAGAGCCCCATTGTTGCCTCATAGAGCCCCATTGTTGATTCACAGAGCCCCGTTTTTGCCCAAATATTACCACATAGAGCCCCATTATTACCCCATAGAGCCCCATTGTTGCCCCCTTGTTGCATCATAGAGCCCCTTTCTTGCCCAATAATTACCACATAGAGCCCCGTTATTTCCCCATAAAAGCCCCAGTCTTGGCTCATAGAGCCCCATTATTACCCCATAGAGCCCCACTGTTGCCCCATTGTTGCCTCATAGAGCCACATTACAGAACAATTATTACCACATAGAGCCCCATTATTACACCATAAAGCCCCATTTTTGCCTCATAGAGCCCCATTATTACCACATAGACCCCATTGTTGCTCCATTGTTGCCTCATAGTGTTCCATTATTGCCCAAATATTACCACATAGAGCCCCATTATTACACCATAAAGCCCCATTGTTTTCTCATAGAGCCGCATTATTACCCCATAGACCCCATAGTTGCCCAATTGTTGTCTCATAGAGCCCCATATTTGCCCAATTATAACCTCATAGAGCCACATTATTACCCCATAGACCCAATTGTTGCTCCATTGTTGCCTCATAGTGTTCCATTATTGCTCAATTATTACCACATACAGCCCCATTATTACACCATAAAGCCCCATTGTTGCCTCATAGAGCCCCATTATTATCCCATAGACCCCATTGTTGCCCCATTGTTGCTCATAGAGCCCCATTATTGCCCAATTATTAGCACATAGAGCAACATTATTGCCCCATAGAGCCCCATTGTTGCTTCATTGTTCCCTCATACAGCCCTATTATTGCCCAATTATTAGCACATAGAGCCCCATTTCTACCCCATAGAGCCTCATTGTTGCCCAATTGTTGCCTCATAGAGCCCCATAATTACCCAATTATTACCACATAGAGCCCCATTATTACCCCATAGAGCCCCATTGTTGCCCCATTGTTGCCTCATAGAGCCCTATTATTGTGCAAATATTACCACATAGAGCCTCATTTTTACCCCATAGAGCCTCATTTTTGCCTCATGGAGCCCCAATATTACCCCATAGAGCCCCACTGTTGCCCCATTGTTGCCTCATAGAGCCACATTATTGCCCAACTGTTGCCTCATTGAGCCCCATTATTACCCCATAGAGCCCCATTTTTGCCCCATTGGTGCCTCATAGAGCGCCATTACTGCCCAATTATTACCACATAGAGCCCCATTATTACCCCATAGAGCCCCATTGTTGCCCTATTGTTTCCCCATTCTTGCCTCATAGAGCCCCATAATTACCCAATTATTACCACATAGAGCCCCATTATTACCCCATAGAGCCCCATTGTTGCCCCCTTGTTGCCTCATAGAGCCCCTTTCTTGCCCAATAATTACCACATACATCCCCATTATTACCCCATAAAAGCCCAATAGTTGGCTCATAGAGCCCCATTATTACCCCATAGACCCCATTGTTGCCCCCTTGTTGTCTCATAGAGCCCCTTTCTTGCCCAATAATTACCACATAGAGCCCCATTATAACCCCATAAATCCCCATTGTTGCCTCATAGAGCCCCATTGTTGCCTCATAGAGCCCCATTGTTGACTCACAGAGCCCCGTTATTGCCCAAATATTACCACATAGAGCCCCATTATTACCCCATAGAGCCCCATTGTTGCCCCATTGTTGCCTCATAGAGCCCCTTTCTTGCCCAATAATTACCACATAGAGCCCCGTTATTACCCCATAAAAGCCCCATTCTTGGCTCATAGAGCCCCATTATTACCCCATAGAGCCCCATTGTTGCCCCATTGTTGCCTCATAGTGTTCCATTATTGCCCAATTATTACCACATAGAGCCCCATTATTACCCCATAGAGCCCCATTGTTGCCTCATTTTTGCCTCATAGTGCCTCATTATTGCCCAATTCTTAGCACATAGAGCCGCATTATTACACCACAGAGCCCCATTGTTCCCTCATAGAGCCCCATTATTACCCCATAGAGCCCCACTGTTGCCGCATTGTTGCCTCATAGAGCCACATTACAGAACAATTATTAGCACATAGAGCACCATTATTAGACCATAAAGCCCCATTGTTGCCTCATAGAGCCCCATTATTGCCAAACTGTTGCCTCATTGAGCCCCATTATTGCCCCATAGAGCCCCATTGTTGCCCCATTGTTGCCTCATAGAGCCCTATTATTGCCCACTTATTACCACATAGAGCCCCAATATTATCCCAAAAAGCCCCACTGTTGCCTCATAGAGCCCCATTATTACCCCATAGAGCCCCATTATTGCCCCATTGTTGCCTCATAGAGCCCATTTATTGCCCAATAATTATCACATAGAGCCCCATTATTACCTCATGAAGCCCCATTGTGGCCTCAGAGAGCCTCATTATTACCCCATAGAGCCCCATTGTTGCCTCATAGAGCCCCTTTCTTGCCCAATAATTACCACATAGATCCCCATTATTACCCTATAAAAGCCCCATTGTTGGCTCATAGAGCCCCATTATTACCCCATAGAGCCCTATTGTTGCCCCCTTGTTGTCTCATAGAGACCCATAAATGCCCAATTATTACCACATAGAGACCCATTATTACCCCATAGAGCCCCATTGTTGCCCTATTGTTGCCTCATAGTGTTCCATTATTGCCCAATTATTACCACATAGAGCCCCATTATTGCCCCATAAAGCCCCATTGTTGCCTCATTTTTGCCTCATAGTGCCTCATTATTGCCCAATTATTACTACATAGAGCCGCATTATTACACCATAGAGCCCCATTGTTCCCTCATGGAGCCCCATTATTACCCCATAGAGCCCCATTGTTGCCCCATTGTTGCCTCATAGAGCCCTATTATTGTCCAAATATTACCCCATAGAGCCTCATTGTTGCCTCATGGAGCCCCATTATTACCCCATAGAGCCCCACTGTTGCCCCATTGTTGCCTCATAGAGCCACATTACAGAACAATTATTACCACATAGAGCCCCATTATTACCCCATAAAGCCCCATTGTTGCGCCATTGTAGCCTCACAGAGCCCTATTATTGCCCAATTATTACCACATAGAGCCCCATTATTACCCCATAGAGCCCCATTTTTGCCCCATTGGTGCCTCATAGAGTGCCATTACTGCCCAATTATTACCACGTAGAGCCCCATTATTACCCCATAAAGCCTCACTGTTCCCTCATAGAGACCCATTATTACCCCATTCTTGCCCCATTGTTGACTCACAGAGCCCCGTTATTGCCCAACTATAACCACATAGAGCCCCATTATTACCCCATAGAGCCCCATTGTTGCCCCATTGTTGCCTCATAGAGCCCCTTTATTGCCCAATAATTACCACATACATCCCCATTATTACCCCATAAAAGCCCAATAGTTGGCTCATAGAGCCCCATTATTACCCCATAGACCCCATTGTTGCCCCCTTGTTGTCTCATAGAGCCCCTTTCTTGCCCAATAATTACCACATAGAGCCCCATTATAACCCCATAAATCCCCATTGTTGCCTCATAGAGCCCCATTGTTGCCTCATAGAGCCCCATTGTTGACTCACAGAGCCCCGTTATTGCCCAAATATTACCACATAGAGCCACATTATTACCCCATAGAGCCCCATTGTTGCCCCATTGTTGCCTCATAGAGCCCCTTTCTTGCCCAATAATTACCACATAGAGCCCCGTTATTACCCCATAAAAGCCCCATTCTTGGCTCATAGAGCCCCATTATTACCCCATAGAGCCCCAATGTTGCCCCATTGTTGCCTCATAGTGTTCCATTATTGCCCAATTATTACCACATAGAGCCCCATTATTGCCCCATAGAGCCCCATTGTTGCCCCATTGTTGCCTCATAGAGCCCTATTATTGCCCACTTATTACCACATAAAGCCCCAATATTATCCCAAAAAGCCCCACTGTTGCCTCATAGAGCCCCATTATTACCCCATAGAGCCCCATTATTGCCCCATTGTTGCCTCATAGAGCCCATTTATTGCCCAATAATTATCACATAGAGCCCCATTATTACCCCATGAAGCCCCATTGTGGCCTCAGAGAGCCCCATTATTACCCCATAGAGCCCCATTGTTGCCTCATAGAGCCCCTTTCTTGCCCAATACTTACCACATAGTAGCCCCATTATTACCCCATAAAAGCCCCATTCTTGCCTCATAGAGCCCCATTATTACCACATAGACCCCATTGTTGCTCCATTGTTGCCTCATAGTGTTCCATTATTGCCCAATTATTACCACATAGAGCCCCATTATTACACCATAAAGCCCCATTGTTTTCTCATAGAGCCGCATTATTACCCCATAGACCCCATAGTTGCCCAATTGTTGTCTCATAGAGCCCCATATTTGCCCAATTATAACCTCATAGAGCCACATTATTACCCCATAGACCCAATTGTTGCTCCATTGTTGCCTCATAGTGTTCCATTATTGCTCAATTATTACCACATACAGCCCCATTATTACACCATAAAGCCCCATTGTTGCCTCATAGAGCCCCATTATTATCCCATAAACCCCATTGTTGCCCCATTGTTGCTCATAGAGCCCCATTATTGCCCAATTATTAGCACATAGAGCAACATTATTGCCCCATAGAGCCCCATTGTTGCTTCATTGTTCCCTCATACAGCCCTATTATTGCCCAATTATTAGCACATAGAGCCCCATTTCTACCCCATAGAGCCTCATTGTTGCCCAATTGTTGCCTCATAGAGCCCCATAATTACCCAATTATTACCACATAGAGCCCCATTATTACCCCATAGAGCCCCATTGTTGCCCCATTGTTGCCTCATAGAGCCCTATTATTGTGCAAATATTACCACATAGAGCCTCATTTTTGCCTCATGGAGCCCCATTATTACCCCATAGAGCCCCACTGTTGCCCCAGTGTTGCCTCATAGAGCCACATTATTGCCCAACTGTTGCCTCATTGAGCCCCATTATTACCCCATAGAGCCCCATTTTTGCCCCATTGGTGCCTCATAGAGCGCCATTACTGCCCAATTATTACCACATAGAGCCCCATTATTACCCCATAAAGCCTCACTGTTCCCTCATAGAGACCCATTATGACCCCATTCTTGCCACATTGTTGACTCACAGAGCCCCGTTATTGCCCAGCTATTACCACATTGAGCCCCTTTATTACCCCATAGAGCCCCATTGTTGCCCTATTGTTTCCCCATTCTTGCCTCATAGAGCCCCATAATTACCCAATTATTACCACATAGAGCCCCATTATTACCCCATAGAGCCCCATTGTTGCCCCCTTGTTGCCTCATAGAGCCCCTTTCTTGCCCAATAATTACCACATACATCCCCATTATTACCCCATAAAAGCCCAATAGTTGGCTCATAGAGCCCCATTATTACCCCATAGACACCATTGTTGCCCCATTGTTGTCTCATAGAGCCCCTTTCTTGCCCAATAATTACCACATAGAGCCCCATTATAACCCCATAAATCCCCATTGTTGCCTCATAGAGCCCCATTGTTGCCTCATAGAGCCCCATTGTTGACTCACAGAGCCCCGTTATTGCCCAACTATTACCACATAGAGCCCCATTATTACCCCATAGAGCCCCATTGTTGCCCCATTGTTGCCTCATAGAGCCCCTTTCTTGCCCAATAATTACCACATAGAGCCCCGTTATTACCCCATAAAAGCCCCATTCTTGGCTCATAGAGCCCCATTATTACCCCATAGAGCCCCAATGTTGCCCCATTGTTGCCTCATAGTGTTCCATTATTGCCCAGTTATTACCACATAGAGCCCCATTATTGCCCCATAGAGCCCCATTGTTGCCCCATTGTTGCCTCATAGAGCCCTATTATTGCCCAATAATTATCACATAGAGCCCCATTATTACCCCATGAAGCCCCATTGTGGCCTCAGAGAGCCCCATTATTCCCCCATAGAGCCCCATTGTTGCCTCATAGAGCCCCTTTCTTGCCCAATAATTACCACATAGAGCCCCATTATTACCCCATAAAAGCCCCATTGTTGCCTCATAGAGCCCCATTATTACCACATAGACCCCATTGTTGCTCCATTGTTGCCTCATAGTGTTCCATTATTGCCCAATTATTACCACATAGAGCCCCATTATTACACCATAAAGCCCCATTGTTGCCTCATAGATCCCCATTATTATCCCATAGAGCCCCATTCTTGCCCCATTGTTGCCTCATAGAGCCCCATTATTATCCCATAGAGCCCCATTGTTGCCCAATTGTTGCCTCATAGAGCCCCATAATTACCCAATTATTACCACATAGAGCCTCATTATTACCCCATAGAGCCCCATTGTTGCGCCATTGTAGCCTCACAGAGCCCTATTATTGCCCAATTATTACCACATAGAGCCCCATTATTACCCCATAGAGCCCCATTGTTGCCCCATTGTTGCCAAATAGAGCCCCTTTCTTGCCCAATAATTACCACATAGAGCCCCATTATAACCCCATAAAGCCCCATTGTTGCCTCATAGAGCCACATTATTGCCCAACTGTTGCCTCATTGAGCCCCATTATTACCCCATAGAGCCCCATTTTTGCCCCATTGGTGCCTCATAGAGCGCCATTACTACCCAATTATTACCACGTAGAGCCCCATTATTACCCCATAAAGCCTCACTGTTCCCTCATAGAGACCCATTATTACCCCATTCTTGCCCCATTGTTGACTCACAGAGCCCGGTTATTGCCCAACTATAACCACATAGAGCCCCATTATTACCCCATAGAACCCCATTGTTGCCTCATAGAGCCCCATAATTACCCAATTATTACCACATAGAGCCTCATTATTACCCCATAGAGCCCCATTGTTGCCCCCTTGTTGCCTCATAGAGCCCCTTTCTTGCCCAATAATTACCACATAGAGCCCCATTATTACCCCATAAAAGTCTTATTGTTGTCTCATAGAGACCCATTATTACCCCAGAGAGCCCCACTGTTGCCCCATTGTTGTCTCATAGAGCCCCTTTCTTGCCCAATTATTACCATATGGAGCCGCATTATTACACCATAAAGCCCCATTGTTGCCTCATAGAGCCCAATTGTTGCCTCATAGAGCCCCCATTGTTGCCTCATAGAGCCCCATTGTTGACTCACAGAGCCCCGTTATTGCCCAAATATTACCACATAGAGCCACATTATTACCCCATAGAGCCCCATTGTTGCCCCATTGTTGCCTCATAGAGCCCCTTTCTTGCCCAATAATTACCACATAGAGCCCCGTTATTACCCCATAAAAGCCCCATTCTTGGCTCATAGAGCCCCATTATTACCCCATAGAGCCCCAATGTTGCCCCATTGTTGCCTCATAGTGTTCCATTATTGCCCAATTATTACCACATAGAGCCCCATTATTGCCCCATAGAGCCACATTGTTGCCCCATTGTTGCCTCATAGAGCCCTATTATTGCCCACTTATTACCACATAGAGCCCCAATATTATCCCAAAAAGCCCCACTGTTGCCTCATAGAGCCCCATTATTACCCCATAGAGCCCCATTATTGCCCCATTGTTGCCTCATAGAGCCCATTTATTGCCCAATAATTATCACATAGAGCCCCATTATTACCCCATGAAGCCCCATTGTGGCCTCAGAGAGCCCCATTATTACCCCATAGAGCCCCATTGTTGCCTCATAGAGCCCCTTTCTTGCCCAATAATTACCACATAGTAGCCCCATTATTACCCCATAATAGCCCCATTGTTGCCTCATAGAGCCCCATTATTACCACATAGACCCCATTGTTGCTCCATTGTTGCCTCATAGTGTTCCATTATTGCCCAATTATTACCACATAGAGCCCCATTATTACACCATAAAGCCCCATTGTTTTCTCATAGAGCCCCATTATTACCCCATAGAACCCCATAGTTGCCCAATTGTTGTCTCATAGAGCCCCATATTTGCCCAATTATAACCTCATAGAGCCACATTATTACCCCATAGACCCAATTGTTGCTCCATTGTTGCCTCATAGTGTTCCATTATTGCTCAATTATTACCACATACAGCCCCATTATTACACCATAAAGCCCCATTGTTGCCTCATAGAGCCCCATTATTATCCCATAGACCCCATTGTTGCCCCATTGTTGCTCATAGAGCCCCATTATTGCCCAATTATTAGCACATAGAGCAACATTATTGCCCCATAGAGCCCCATTGTTGCTTCATTGTTCCCTCATACAGCCCTATTATTGCCCAATTATTAGCACATAGAGCCCCATTTCTACCCCATAGAGCCTCATTGTTGCCCAATTGTTGCCTCATAGAGCCCCATAATTACCCAATTATTACCACATAGAGCCCCATTATTACCCCATAGAGCCCCATTGTTGCCCCATTGTTGCCTCATAGAGCCCTATTATTGTGCAAATATTACCACATAGAGCCTCATTTTTACCCCATAGAGCCTCATTTTTGCCTCATGGAGCCCCAATATTACCCCATAGAGCCCCACTGTTGCCCCATTGTTGCCTCATAGAGCCACATTATTGCCCAACTGTTGCCTCATTGAGCCACATTATTACCCCATAGAGCCCCATTTTTGCCCCATTGGTGCCTCATAGAGCGCCATTACTGCCCAATTATTACCACATAGAGTCCCATTATTACCCCATAAAGCCTCACTGTTCCCTCATAGAGACCCATTATGACCCCATTCTTGCCACATTGTTGACTCACAGAGCCCCGTTATTGCCCAGCTATTACCACATAGAGCCTCATTATTACCCCATAGAGCCCCATTGTTGCCTCATAGAGCCCCTTTCTTGCCCAATAATTACCACATAGATCCCCATTATTACCCTATAAAAGCCCCATTGTTGGCTCATAGAGCCCCATTATTACCCCATAGAGCCCTATTGTTGCCCCCTTGTTGTCTCATAGAGACCCATAAATGCCCAATTATTACCACATAGAGCCCCATTATTACCCCATAGAGCCCCATTGTTGCCCTATTGTTGCCTCATAGTGTTCCATTATTGCCCAATTATTACCACATAGAGCCCCATTATTGCCCCATAAAGCCCCATTGTTGCCTCATTTTTGCCTCATAGTGCCTCATTATTGCCCAATTATTACTACATAGAGCCGCATTATTACACCATAGAGCCCCATTGTTCCCCTCATGGAGCCCCATTATTACCCCATAGAGCCCCATTGTTGCCCATTGTTGCCTCATAGAGCCCTATTATTGTCCAAATATTACCCCATAGAGCCTCATTGTTGCCTCATGGAGCCCCATTATTACCCCATAGAGCCCCACTGTTGCCCCATTGTGCCTCATAGAGCCACATTACAGAACAATTATTACCACATAGAGCCCCATTATTACCCCATAAAGCCCCATTGTTGCGCCATTGTAGCCTCACAGAGCCCTATTATTGCCCAATTATTACCACATAGAGCCCCATTATTACCCCATAGAGCCCCATTGTTGCCCCATTGGTGCCTCATAGAGTGCCATTACTGCCCAATTATTACCACGTAGAGCCCCATTATTACCCCATAAAGCCTCACTGTTCCCTCATAGAGACCCATTATTACCCCATTCTTGCCCCATTGTTGACTCACAGAGCCCCGTTATTGCCCCAACTATAACCACATAGAGCCCCATTATTACCCCATAGAGCCCCATTGTTGCCCATTGTTGCCTCATAGAGCCCCTTTCTTGCCCAATAATTACCACATACATCCCCATTATTACCCCATAAAAGCCCAATAGTTGGCTCATAGAGCCCCATTATTACCCCATAGACCCCATTGTTGCCCCCTTGTTGTCTCATAGAGCCCCTTTCTTGCCCAATAATTACCACATAGAGCCCCATTATAACCCCATAAATCCCCATTGTTGCCTCATAGAGCCCCATTGTTGCCTCATAGAGCCCCATTGTTGACTCACAGAGCCCCGTTATTGCCCAAATATTACCACATAGAGCCACATTATTACCCCATAGAGCCCCATTGTTGCCCCATTGTTGCCTCATAGAGCCCCTTTCTTGCCCAATAATTACCACATAGAGCCCCGTTATTACCCCATAAAAGCCCCATTCTTGGCTCATAGAGCCCCATTATTACCCCATAGACCCCATTGTTGCCCCATTGTTGCCTCATAGTGTTCCATTATTGCCCAATTATTACCACATAGAGCCCCATTATTGCCCCATAGAGCCCCATTGTTGCCCCATTGTTGCCTCATAGAGCCCTATTATTGCCCACTTATTACCACATAAAGCCCCAATATTATCCCAAAAAGCCCCACTGTTGCCTCATAGAGCCCCATTATTACCCCCATAGAGCCCCATTATTGCCCCATTGTTGCCTCATAGAGCCCATTTATTGCCCAATAATTATCACATAGAGCCCCCATTATTACCCATGAAGCCCCATTTGTGGCCTCAGAGAGCCCCATTTATTACCCCATAGAGCCCCATTGTTGCCTCATAGAGCCCCTTTCTTGCCCAATACTTACCACATAGTAGCCCCATTATTACCCCATAAAAGCCCCATTCTTGCCTCATAGAGCCCCATATTACCACATAGACCCCATTGTTGCTCCATTGTTGCCTCATAGTGTTCCATTATTGCCCAATATTACCACATAGAGCCCCATTATTACACCATAAAGCCCCCATTGTTTTCTCATAGAGCCGCATTATTACCCCATAGACCCCATAGTTGCCCAATTGTTGTCTCATAGAGCCCCATATTTGCCCAATTATAACCTCATAGAGCCACATTATTACCCCATAGACCCAATTGTTGCTCCATTGTTGCCTCATAGTGTTCCATTATTGCTCAATTATTACCACATACAGCCCCATTATTACACCATAAAGCCCCATTGTTGCCTCCTAGAGCCCCATTATTATCCCCATAAACCCCATTGTTGCCCCATTGTTGCTCATAGAGCCCCATTATTGCCCAATTATTAGCACATAGAGCAACATTATTGCCCCATAGAGCCCCATTGTTGCTTCATTGTTCCCTCATACAGCCCTATTATTGCCCAATTATTAGCACATAGAGCCCCATTTCTACCCCATAGAGCCTCATTGTTGCCCAATTGTTGCCTCATAGAGCCCCATAATTACCCAATTATTACCACATAGAGCCCCATTATTACCCCATAGAGCCCCATTGTTGCCCCATTGTTGCCTCATAGAGCCCTATTATTGTGCAAATATTACCACATAGAGCCTCATTTTTACCCCATAGAGCCTCATTTTTGCCTCATGGAGCCCCATTATTACCCCATAGAGCCCCCACTGTTGCCCCATTGTTGCCTCATAGAGCCACATTATTGCCCAACTGTTGCCTCATTGAGCCCCATTATTACCCCATAGAGCCCCATTTTTGCCCCATTGGTGCCTCATAGAGCGCCATTACTGCCCAATTATTACCACATAGAGCCCCATTATTACCCCATAAAGCCTCACTGTTCCCTCATAGAGACCCATTATGACCCCATTCTTGCCACATTGTTGACTCACAGAGCCCCATTATTGCCCCAGCTATTACCACATAGAGCCCCATTATTACCCCATAGAGCCCCATTGTTGCCCTATTGTTTCCCCATTCTTGCCTCATAGAGCCCCATAATTACCCAATTATTACCACATAGAGCCCCATTATTACCCCATAGAGCCCCATTGTTGCCCCCTTGTTGCCTCATAGAGCCCCTTTCTTGCCCAATAATTACCACATAGAGCCCCATTATTACCCCATAAATCCCAATAGTTGGCTCATAGAGCCCCATTATTACCCCATAGACACCATTGTTGCCCCATTGTTGTCTCATAGAGCCCCTTTCTTGCCCAATAATTACCACATAGAGCCCCATTATAACCCCATAAATCCCCATTGTTGCCTCATAGAGCCCATTGTTGCCTCATAGAGCCCCATTGTTGACTCACAGAGCCCCGTTATTGCCCAACTATTACCACATAGAGCAGCATTATTACCCCATAGAGACCCCATTGTTGCCCCATTGTTGCCTCATAGAGCCCCTTTCTTGCCCAATAATTACCACATAGAGCCCCGTTATTACCCCATAAAAGCCCCATTCTTGGCTCATAGAGCCCCATTATTACCCCCATAGAGCCCCAATGTTGCCCCATTGTTGCCTCATAGTGTTCCATTATTGCCCAGTTATTTACCACATAGAGCCCCATTATTGCCCACTAGAGCCCCATTGTTGCCCCATTGTTGCCTCATAGAGCCCTATTATTGCCCCAATAATTATCACATAGAGCCCCATTATTACCCCATGAAGCCCCATTGTGGCCTCAGAGAGCCCCATTATTCCCCCATAGAGCCCCCATTGTTGCCTCATAGAGCCCCCTTTCTTGCCCAATAATTACCACATAGAGCCCCATTATTACCCCATAAAAGCCCCATTGTTGCCTCATAGAGCCCCATTATTACCACATAGACCCCATTGTTGCTCCATTGTTGCCTCATAGTGTTCCATTATTGCCCAATTATTACCACATAGAGCCCCATTATTACACCATAAAGCCCCATTGTTGCCTCATAGATCCCCATTATTATCCCATAGAGGCCCCATTCTTGCCCCATTGTTGCCTCATAGAGCCCCATTATATCCCATAGAGCCCCATTGTTGCCCAATTGTTGCCTCATAGAGCCCCATAATTACCCCAATTATTACCACATAGAGCCTCATTATTACCCCATAGAGCCCCATTGTTGCGCCATTGTAGCCTCACAGAGCCCTATTATTGCCCAATTATTACCACATAGAGCCCCATTATTACCCCATAGAGCCCCATTGTTGCCCCATTGTTGCCAAATAGAGCCCCTTTCTTGCCCAATAATTACCACATAGAGCCCCATTATAACCCCATAAAGCCCCATTGTTGCCTCATAGAGCCACATT